>NW_026126618.1:10822500-11123506 GCF_943737965.1 Phodopus roborovskii
CTTTAGTTGTCAATAGCTCCTTAGTTAGGAAAATCCCCCTTTTCAACCATTTTTGGGGATTGATTTTTTGCAGGTTACATTCATGCAGCCACATTTATCATGAATTAATATGTGTAATAGCCCTGCTTTGTCTGGAAGAATACTGTGTCACTACAGATGTTTACTAGCTCTGGATTTTAAAGTTTCTGTGATGATCCCTGAGCCTTGATAGGAGAGAATATGATATAGTTTTCTTATTTACAGTGGAGACTAGTGCCTTACACTCTGTATCTTGACCAGTTGTGGTTGTCAATATTAATCACCATTTACAGAAAACTAAGCTCTCTAGTGAGGGTTGAAAGATGTTCTAATCTATGGATATAAAGGTAACAATGAAGGGAATATGTTATTGCTTTGTTCATTTAGCTAAGTAATAGCAGTGGGTTCTCACCTAGGAACCATGACCTTTGCAGCCACACTTTTTTGGGGGTTTTTTGTTGTTGTTGTTTTTCCTACTTAATGGCATGAGTTCCATTTTTACAGAGAAGACTTTAAAGCCAATAAGGCTTGCCTGGTGACTTCTATAACATCCACGCCACTACTGCACTAGTGGGCCTATCTTGTCTGTTTAGTTGTTATTGTAGCTCATAGGGCTCACAACTGTGTAAGACTGTTTATTACTTTTCTTCTCTAGTAAGTAGCATGCATAGCACCTTCTAGCTCTATGAAAGCTAGTAGATAGCTATGAACCTTCCCGGTGGATATTAGCTTCATTGCTCCATGTCTTCTGTGTGAAAAGTATGATGTCTTCAGAAACAAGGACTTACAGTCATATTTTGTTGGGTAAAGAGCGATAGCAGTAACCTGTAATGTTTAGAAGAGGTGTGTATATGGGATGAACAACTTGAAAATAGGGCTTATACCTAGAAATTAGATTTTTCATTTGAGCTCCTCTGTGTTCTGTTGTGTCTGGGAAAGCAACCTCCCAATGTTATATGGTAAATATATATTATACATTACATATATTTAAAGATATTATATAGTAGGTATTTTATAGTTGTAAATGCTTATTTATAAATATATATATATACATATATGCACATATATGTATATATATATATCTGATTCAATAGTGTTAGGTTTCTATGCGTTTTTCAAATGTCCTTCATGTTAGTCATCCCTCTTCATTTTCCCTTCTCTACCATGTCCTCTTGTCTCCTACTCCACTAAAAATCTCTTCACACATTTACTAGTTTTAACCTTTTAAGTCTTCCCTCCTATGAAATGCAGTTTCTATCATGGTGTAGATGGCTTCCTGTCAGTTACCTCCTCTGGCTTCATTTCTGACCCCAGTCTTCTGTTCCAGTCAACTGCTGTACTGTGGCTCTTTGAACATCATGAATAAGACTCAAAGCCCAGAAATGGTAGATTTTTTTTCCTGTCATGAAGGGTTCACCTAGACAATAATTACACAGTTTGCTTTCCAGCTTTCTTCTGGTGTCTACTCAGATGCTAGCTCCTGTTAGTCATTTTCTGATGACTCTATCTGAACTCACAATTCACTTTGGTCTCGGTTCTCTTTGTCACAGTGCTTGAGGCTCCCTCCTTGCTAGGAGTCTTGGCTATCTTTGAACTCCCCCTAGCTTAGACATTTCTACCACCTAGAAATAAAATCTCCCGGACTAGAAATGGAGCCATGGGTTTAAAAGGGAGGAGTCCTACAGCTCGCACCTTCCTGACAGTATAGGAAAAGAAGGAACTAGAAATAGTGGAGGTACTGTTCAGAAAGCCAGACCAATGTGGAGAGACAGTAACAGCAAAGCACAGACTAGAAAATGACTACAGTGACAGAAACATGACAGCTAGGTAAGGAAGGTCAAAAACAGAAGACCGAATGCTAGGGTAGAAATGGCCACTGAGTCTAGTTTCTTTCTGTTGTAGGAATCTACAACAGTAAAATGGTGGGCCCCAAGACAGTTTAAAGCTGATTGCCAGGTCAGGGATTTAATGTATTTCTTCCAGCAGAGAGAATTGAAATTCAGAAAAATCTTAGTTCTTTGTGCATGTTGTTAGATGCTGTGAGTTATGCGTGGTTAGAGGCTTTCAGTTTGTGATAACAGTTGTAGACATATTGGGCTCTGTGAGGAGGACACATTGAACTCCTAAAGAATGACCTATAGGTCTCAGTAGCAGAAACAATGACAGGAAGAGCAGGACCTGTTTAAGCCACTCTCCTCTTTGCCAGGGTCAATTCAACATATGGAAACCGAAAAACTGCATAACTATATTTTTGTGTATGCCTTAGATAATATAGAAAGTCTGATATCACGTACAATTTTTGAGTATCACCTTTGTAGAATATTGACTATTCTTTTAAAGCTAAAATGCCTCAAGGTTTTCCTACGCTAATCACTGATTCAATAAACACATGGGTGAAGTTCAGTGGGACAAATATTTATCAGGTTTCTGTGATAGCTAATATGTTCAATATTGGGTTTATGAAGATGAATAAAGATACTCTCTCAAAGGACTTAGATTAGTACGAGTGACAAACTGGTAGATAATTCAAATTCAGTCCTTCTAAAAGTATATCCTCTCAAATATGGATATTTCCTTATAGCCGCAATTATTTTTAAATTCAACAAGGAATTGTTTGAGTGTTAAAGAAAAGTAGCTCTGATTCCTACTCTCCTTCCTTTTTGTTCTGTTTTTTTTTTAAACCAACTACACATTTTAATAACATACTGAACTTTCAACTTTAAAAATGATTTAGTTATAAAGGATACTTTACAACACAACTCTGGGACAGAAGCCTGGGGGGGGGGTCACTGCAGAAGAGAGAGTGGAATGATGGTAAGAGCCAGATCAACGGGTGTTTACTATGAGATTGTGTCTCCTAGGAATGCCAGCAGCTACACCCTTAAAGCCCCAACAATGTAACTGACTACCTCAACATGGCCCGTACATGTACAACAACGACAGACATGCTAAAGGCGTGACTGCAAGCCCAAGGGGCTTCATCCCACACAAAGAACTACAGGCAACTAAGGGATACTGAGACTGGGAGAAATTGGTTATCCAATGCTCAATTGTCATCCATGAAAACACACATACAAGCAATATTATACAGACTCATCAGGTTGTACTACCTATTTAGAATACACACACACACACTCAGAAACACACACGCACACACATGCACACTGCGTGCTCTCACACATATCGTTTAACAAAAAAGAGGAAATGAATTTGAAATAGAGCAAGACAAAGTATATAGGGTGGTTTGAAGGGAGGAAATGGAAGGGGGAAGGATGAAACCAATAGACATGCTAAAATGGATGGGGAAAAGCCCCAAAAGTCTCAAAGCTACAAAAAGAACTACGGGCAACAGAGGAAAGCTGGGTGGAGGAGAGTTGTTCTTCCCTAGAGGTGAGTGCAATTGGTTGTCCAGTACCAAATGGTCAGTCCCCTAAAACATGCACACAGGCTTTACCATATGGACTGGTTATATTTAGGAATATATGTGTATATACCTGTACAGGTGTGAATGCAATAACAACTAGTGAAAAAAGAGGTTATGAATTTGAAGGAGAGTGAGGAAGGTTATAAGCGAGGGTTTGGAGGGAAGAAGAAATGTTATAATTATATATAATCTAAAAAATAATTATACAAATAAACAAGTCTTAAAATATTCATAAAGAAGACCTGGTCTACAGAGTGAGTGAGTGCCAGGACAGGCTCCAAAATGGTACAGAGAAACTCTGCCTCAAAAATATTCATAAATGTTAAAGTTTTTTTTTTCAATTTGAAAAGTATAAAACTTAATGTTAAGCTCTGTAACTTACGTTCCAAATGCCCATTCTACTTGTGGAGCAGCTCATCGAGTAGTAGAAAGTTTGGGTCTGGTTAATGTACATGTGTGATGTTTTTATTTATTTGCAAATTTTAAAAATAATAAAGTTTTAAAAAAAGCATTTTGTGAGCTACTTATATTTTTGAGAGCAGTTTTGAAAAAATATTTTCAAGCTATTTAAGTTCATATATTTAAATGCACACATCTTTTGCTTTTCAAGTGATGGTTAAAATGAAATATAGGTATCATGTGTAATATGTTTGGATGTGTACATAATGTGGTACAACCGATCTCGCTGTCATGCACGTTTCTTCACATGTTTTTTTTTGTGCCACGAACAATTTGTAACCATTTGCTTGGTATTTTTCAAGGACAGCACATATATTTACCCATAGTTATCACCTTGTGCAATTCTTGAATTTTTCCTTTGGGTATTTTGTGTCGTTTGACTGACATTTGCCAACTCTGACTTTGAAGTTAAAGAGGAAGGAAGACAATCGTCATAGGAGATTATGCTGTAGTTTTAATAACCCCCAAGTCTAATTAGTACTGTCCATATGCTTGTGGATTGTGTACGGTCGTCACAAACAACCATCTCCATAAAAGTGAGTGTGTTCCCTCCCCTAGCAGCTGTAAACTAAAAATAGATTTTAGAAAAATGAAAGACGCTGTGAAGTTTGGAGGGAAACACGCTGGGGACAGCATCCTGGCATAGAGACAGGTAGCAGTGAATTGGTCTGACCAACATAGGTCGTAACAATGTATGGAGCATTTATTTAAAGAACAAAACGATCATTATTATTATTATTATTATTATTATTATTAAAGACTATGCTATAAGCTATGGATCAGGATTCTTTTGGCTGAATTAATTTTTTTTTCTTGTGTCTAAATTTTCTTCAAGGTCTTTTTGGTTTTACAAGCCTTCTTTCACATGTCTTTTGAGAACAGGGTGATTCGCTCTGCCTCTGTCTTCCTCCCTTCCTCCTCCCCATCTTCCCTTCCTCCCCTCTCTGGCTGTTGCTCTCGGTTGGTCACCTCCTGTGTGTTTTATTTGGCTGAAATGAGTAACTGATTTCAGGCTTAAGTCTCCAGAGAGGCCGTGCTTTTAGGGGTCATTGAATACAGATGAAAACAACAGTATTCTGATTCCTTGGAAGCCCTTTGTAACTGGCAGCAATGTCTTTAGAAAACGTTGGGTTGGTTGAACACACTAATATTTTTATGCAGACTTAAGAATTTAAACTTAGGGGTAACAATAGCATTCCATGCCAGAAACATTGACTTTATAATCTTTTTTTTTTTTAACTTTATGTTTGCTGAATTGATTATGGGATTATGGCTAGTCTTGTACTGCTGGACAAATCACATTTGAAGTCAGTGGACTACAGGATGTAGGATGTATCAGCAG
The DNA here is from genome assembly GCF_943737965.1 of Phodopus roborovskii. Lineage (NCBI taxonomy): Eukaryota > Metazoa > Chordata > Mammalia > Rodentia > Cricetidae > Phodopus > Phodopus roborovskii. The sequence continues at coordinate 10,827,744 of NW_026126618.1, forward strand.
GGCTCATATCCTATAGAACAGAACATGTGACAGACTTTCAATCTCCATCACTGATGGTTTTGTCTTCATTTCTCTATCAGCCGTCCAGAGAACAGTGAAGCTCATACTTGGGTCACAGGGTAAATCATTGCTTGCCACATTTACTGCCATGTTTTGTTCAAGTCCGACTTGATGGTCCATGAAAACGAGGATGATAGGCTCTTAACGTTTGTAAATGGACCAATAATCGTGGAAAGTTGTGAATATGCATAGGCTATTTTCTCCTGTCCAGTTCAGTCGTGAAGAAAAAAAATACATCTAGATGTAGCTAAGACAAGACATAGATAGCTAAGGGAAAAGCAAACTCCCAATTACTGAGAGCCTGCAATATGCTCACCCTGCTCTGGGCATTCACTAGGAAAAGAACCATTTGGACGTTTCCACAGGAGCCAGAGGGATGGATTAACATTAAGAACCAGAACTGACAGCATGATGCTTCTCTTGCATTGGACTCAGCCATCCTGTAAAACACAGCCAAAGGACAGCCACGCACCACACGCGCACACACATACACACACACACACACCATACATACACACGCATGCACACACACACATCATACACACATCCATGCACGCACACATCTCACACACACACACACACACACACACCATACACACATCTATGTGCGCGCGCACACACGCACGCATGCACGCACGCACGCGCACGCATGCACACGCACACACAATCCAGACACTTTTGACTTTAATTCAGGTCCTGGTGGCCGATTCTGCTCCTGAATTAATTCTTTAAATGTAGGGAACTGATTTGAGAAAAAACAAACACCCTCACCTCCCCCAAACAAAACTGAGTTTAAGTTTTCTCAACTACAAAGGTCCTATTCTTTTTTCAGGGGTTCTCAACGCTGGATGATCTACAGTTATTTTTTTTCCCCATTAAGATTCAAGGGCAAAGGAATTTAGAATACTCTTTATTTTTAAATCATTTTTCTTTTATTTAAAAATTATTGTTATTTTTTTAAACTTTACATACCAACCCCAGATCCTCCTCCCCCTGCTTCCCACCCATCCCATCCCCTCTTCAGAGGGGTAAGGTCCCTCTTGGGGAGTCAACTAAGGCTGGCATACCCAGTAAAGACACCATCCCTGGCTTGGTGGACCCTGACTGAGAAGTGATCCCAAGGGGAGTTTCTTGTTAAGGTTGTTGAGGATGCTTGCCTCTCTCCAGAGCTGGGACATGCTCTGAGGGCAGCTTGGCCAGTGGGACCCTTCCAGCCCCACTTCCAACCCCCAATCTCTGGGGAGAAAGATGTGTGGAGAGATTAAAACCGCTGTCAGTTTTCAGCTTGAGTTTATCTTCCTTCTGGGATATCTTCTAAGACTGTCTCCCCTCAGAACACTGTCGCCTTCTTGTGCTTCAGCTTCTAATGCTTACAAAAATCTCACACTGTTACTAGAAAAATGGAAAGCACGGGCCCCTTGTGAAGACCACTGGGGCGCGCTCGGGCTAAAGTGAGCCACCACTAGGTGGCATTCTAACCACACACGCTTTTAATCAAAGGCATCGACTTTATGGGTGAAAAATTCCACTTGTTTTCTGTTTTAAAACCTTCCCCCTTTTTACCACTCAAATGGAGGGCTTAGCTTTCAGAACACTTGAAATTTTTATGGGTAGCTTTATAAAATCACAAAGTTCGGTTATTTCGTTAGGCATTCAATAATTTATAAGTCCCTTTTATACCTCATATAACGAAGCAAAATTCAACAAATACATGAGTGTCGGTGAGATATGAGGCATGCTGGCTTGGCTTGGCTGTTACAAAACGAACTACACATTTCTGAAGCCCCACGATGCGACAAGGCCGTGCACAAATGTCAAAACATTTCAAAGGTACAGGGATGTGAAGGGAAATGCTGCGCCTTTTGGTACAGCCGTTAATGTGTCTCAGCAAATTTGTTGATTATCGCTACAGATATATTAAGTGGAGGCATTGGGATTTTACACTGTTTTCCGTAAGAAAGTCTTTTTAAAAATGTTCTGCTCTGGAATGGGTAATAGCTCTCTTGTACACGCTTGGCCCTACAGGCTAACTTTGATGGGTAATCTATTGCTTATGTATGTATACATTTGTCAATAGTGAGATTCCTTTATTCTTAGACTTCGAAGTGACATTTCCATTTTTACAATCACCCAGGTCCTGTTCTAAAACCCAATTCACCTGTGCTTTTACTTAGGGGGACCACGTGTTGGGGATGGGGTTGGGGGAAGTTCACAGTAAACAGAAAAAGACCAGAATGTTTCATGGTTGAAATAAATTCATATCCAAATATTAAAGAGGCCAATATTCAGGTGTAGCTTCCAGCAATAGCAATGACAACAGCTCAAATCAAAAACAGACAAACTAACAGAAGACACAGTGTACATTAGTACCTTACATATGGCTATATTTTTCCTTTTCAACAACATCATTGTCTATATCCATTTCCATAGTACCTTCATACAAGGATGTCCCCATTCTGCTTCCTTGTCCCTCCCTTCAGTCACCTTTGTTCTCCTAGACAGTTTTGCTTGTTTTTACATTTATCAAAATATTTATTGATATTATCAAAATGTCTTCATATTTATCAATTAATATCGTGTGTGTGTGTGTGTGTGTGTGTGTGTGTGTGTGTGTGTGTGAAAGTAAAAGGCAACCTTTTTTAGTCCCTAGGTTCCAGGACCAAGCTCAGGTGGTCAATCTTGGCATCAGGAATCTTTATCTACTGTGCTGTCTTACTGATGGACCCCACTTTTGATGTATGTAACATCTATTGATTCCAAGTAAGTCCATGATATGAAGACACTGTGAGAAACGCAGTATGATTTTGGGATGTAGATTTTAAAAGATAAGTGGTATAGGATCATCAAATGCCCTTAAAAATAATTAGGCTCATCTTCCTTTTAAGTGAGGGGTTATTCCAAATCACTTGAAATACGACGTTTAACAATATTAAATTTAGCAAACCCTTTGGCACCGTACTTTTCTCATCTTCTCAGCATAGTCTAGTTTCCCTTTCTTTGATTTTCTATATTTTAAATTTCTCATAATTTTTATAACTCCTGGGCAAAGTCCAGTATGCAGGTGTCTGATGACTCTGAACAGATTTGTGAATCAATATTAAGGGGAAGGTAGTGATTTGTAAAGCTCTTAAAAACTAACACTTACTTTTTATACTACATTATAGCTGAAAAAGAGCATTTTCCTCCAAGTTGCTAAGGTGGCCTTCGTGTTTCCTCTCAACCGGACAGGTTCCTCACTGCCTACAAGTTCCAGACCTTCCCTTGTTCAAAGCATTTACTTTAGAAAACCTGCAATTATAAACGATGTCTTCATCTCGTGGACATAAATCATCTTGCCAGCTTTATAACCCAGGATGGTCTTTCTCAAGGACTTGGGAGACATCTCTTGAAATATAATCTGGATAAAGGGGGACCCGACCTTCCCCTCTCTGGAGGGAGGAGCCTAGTGCCAGTAATTGCTAATCAACTCTCACCCAGGCCAAGGTGGACAGACTACATTTCCTCCTATCCTCCTACGCTCTCCAACCAGTTTGTTCCCCACCCCAGAGTTTCCCAGCTGCCTTACCACTGTTTCAGTGGAGTTGAGTCCAATTTGTTTCCACTGTCCCCTTCCCTATTAAATCATCTTTGCTGTTGAAGTTTCCTGTCTAATTTTACTTGACCCATGTTTCCCTTAAAAAAAAGAGGAACATAAGAAATATCAAGGTATCCTGTGTCAGCAGTTATTTAGGTCAGTGTTAAATCTCTGTTAGTGGCATCAAAGTTATTTATGTGTTTTTTACCTTATGAATATTAACTACACAGTTAGGATATACTTCAACCATTTCTAAATGTTCATAAATTCTCATGGGAATGTTTTATATAAATGAGTTAAAGCCAGGTATGACTTACGATCACATTTATTATTATTTAATTGTCTCTTGGGGGTAAGTGATCAAAACTATTATCATAGATAATTTACTCAGTAAAATTTCAATAATAATCTGTGGTGTGTGCTATCATGTTTACAATGGATACACTAAAAAAGACTTTTAAATTCCACATAACTTACAGTTCTAATTTTTAAACGTTGTACTTTATTTAATCTTCTGGACATATTTATCTGAAACCCCAGGAAAGCTTTAATGCTTTATTATTTGTTGAGAGTCTACACATGATAAATAAATGTGATCAAATATTCTTGAGTTCCAAATCTAAAGTGATGATCAGATACAGTGAACAATCAAAGTTTATATTTCATCCTTGAAAGGAATCTGTGTCTTCTCCATGGGATGGGTCTTCTTCCCTGTGATCTGGAAACTAAAACAACCAGATCCTTCTATCCTCAGGACCTGGAACCCTGGAGCCCAGTTAACTCTTCCTGTTCACATGCAAGCTGTCCCTTAGGGTTCTGGACTGATCTTGGCCAGTTTTTGAGGATTCCTCATATTTGTATCATGATTTCTCATAATCCTTGCCTGGGTTCAGCACCCTGCTTGCTTAACGGCTCACTCAGGGTTACCCTGTGGATTCTGTGTACGGTGTTACAAATGGATACATGCACAGAGACCAACAAAAAGCTGTCTCCTGGTTTTATAGGACTATCACCTGAAAGGACAACAAAGTACACAAATAAGGACAAGGTAAACATCGGTTGAAAACAAACATGCAAATGGAGTGGATATCACGAGACTGACGAGTCATAGCTATTAGGGAAACGTGGATGTCGTCACATCTCACTCTTCGCTTCTTTCCTCCATTGTAAAAGCTTGTTATATCACCTGCAAGCTTACATCGTGTGTGTGTGTGTGTGTGTGTGTGTGTGTGTGTGTGTGTGTGTTTTCCTAATGCCACCATCTCCCTCATCTCCTTGGTATACTCTGAAATACTCCACTTGGAGCATAGTTGAATTAATGGTTAGTGGTGAGGCAGCTGGAAATGGGAATCTCTAGAGTCATGAAGGTCTCACTGGGATTCCATGCATCCCCAACACATGTAAGGTGATGGAAGAAATGTCCCTCAGGGAGCTTTCTATGCATGATGTAAGGGACATTTGGTAAACCCTTCAGTCTATGCATGTTTTATGAAGTGCACTGAAGAGTGGTTCACTAAAAGTGAATTAGTCCAGTGAATTGCAAACTATTATTCAACTGTCAGATAAAGTTTGGATTCTCAGCTAAAACAGACTTCTAGGAACAACAGGGGCAAGACTGGGCCTATCCATCTTTCCTGCTCTACCGGTTTCAAAGTCATGGCTTTTTATTATAAAGGTGTTTATATTTTATTAGTGTGAAATACTTATACATAATAACGGGTTCCATCTGGACTCTGCTCTTTCTTCTCCCACAGCAACAATTGGTTACTCCTCCAAAGACAGGTTGAAAAATTATTTGTGAGGAAATTTGCCTAGATCCTTCCTTAAGTACCCCATGCTCTTTCTTTTGCTGAGCACATCACATCTGTGATCTCTGCTTAACTCTTATTCGTGTTTACTCTGTGATTCTCCAAAGAGTAAGCGATAGATACCGAATTATTGAATCAGAGATAAAATGAATCCTCTTGACAAAGATGCTGAAGTCTCTGGGGATAATTGACTTTTGGAGGAATGCCGCAGACGCACAGGTGAAAAAAGTCTGCTTCTTCACTACACTGTACAAACACACTTGTCTTCCTCCTCTGCGCCTTGTTCTCTCTGTCTCTCTGTGTGTCTCTGTATAACTGTCTCTGCCCCTCTCTCTTGTTCTCTGTGTGTTTGTGTTTCTTTCTTTTCCCCATGTTTTTAACTGAGTTGGGATGGCACATCTGCTTAAGCATCATTGTACAATATTAATGATTTTTAAATTCATACCTTTCTAATGGACTCTGAGCCAAATAAGTTTTTCCATGAGAGCTGAATGTGCTACCTGAGCAGGAGTATACTTAGTGATTATTAACATACTAAAACATTTCACATATAAACTTTCCTTATTGAAGTATTAATCATTTGTGATTTGTCTCTTTCTATGCAGCATTGAATTTGTGTGTCTCAGTGTCAGAGGCTTACACGATTCTGTAGTGGAAAGGCAAAAATATGGGGCTGTATCCATAGCAACAGCTCGCATCACTATTTTATCCTATACATAACCAGCAATTTTAGTAATTACATTCCTTGTATTCAGTCTGACCGGGGTACACAAAAGGATCATCGAGGGATGTCAGCTATTTTCACCTTTCAAAATAGCAAAATGTTGAAGCAAAACCATTTTTAATACAACTATGTATATGTGTAGATCTATAGAGAAGCCAACATTGATTCTAGGCTGTGGTCTTCAATGAAAGTAAGTTAGAGCAAAATTGCACAACATTCCCTGTTCCTCCAAGTTTGACCCAAATTATCTAAGCTGAAATTAACTTGTTAAAGTGAAATTTTTTATTGCAGACCTAAAAATGTATTCTGAGTAAAAGCCATTAATATACATTTTAATAAGTTTCTTAGAGACTTTTATGCTTGTTGTAGATTAAGAACTAGTGCCCTAGAGATAATTTGTATTTATAATTTATGAGATACAGGCCAAGAGTTTGGAGAACCATTAGGGACTCAAAGAGACACTTATCAAAAGAAACAACTTTACTGAAACCATAGCATAATGTAAAAGACTACAATAGAAAATAAAATGGGAATAAGAAAGCAAACAAAGGATCAGACATAGTGTGGGTTTTCTTTTTCAATTATTTCACACAAACAAAACGTTCCACTCTCTTACAGTATATTCTGAAGCTTTCTTATGAATATCAGCTTCCCAGGACATCTAAATTGAATTACAGTCATTCTTTCAAACCATTGACCTAAGGAGACCCAAAGGCATTCATAGCTATTTTCCAGTATAATGATCTTACTCAATCACAAATTTCTTTATCTATAACTTCTAAGTCAGAACAAATGATATTAATATTATCAACGTTATTTATTAGTAAGATACTGGGTTTTGAAAAAACAAAACAAAACAAAACAAAACAAAAAACCCAAGATTTTGGGACTTTTTAAGTTCTAGCTCAGATTTCTAATGTCCTGGTGAGAAAAAAAGTATTCATATTTCCCATATCAAGTCTCTCTTACCTCTGGGATTCAAATTCATGTTTAAAGCAGATCTCTACACTGCAAATATTTGCCTCACTGAATAATCTACTTCATCCCATCTAGTAGGCAGTCTTAGAGTTGTACCTGTCAATATATCAACAAAAAGGTGTGTAAGTGTAATAATCTGTCCCATCAGCTGGCTCCTAAGTAACCACATAGAGACTTATTATTAAGTATAAATGCTCATCTGATAGCTTAGATGTGTTATTAACTAGCTCTTACAACTTAAGTTAGCCAATGTTTCTTGTCTAAGTTCTACCTTGTGGCTTGGTATCTTTCTCTAACATGGCATGTTCCTCTCTATTTTCTCTGAATCTCCTTCCTTCTTTAACCCAGCACCCTCTAGTCTGTAAGTCCCACCAAAACTCTACCTGCCTAGATATTGGCCATTTAGCCCTTTATTAAAGCAATGAGAGCAACATACATTCACATTGTACAAAAATATTGTTCCATGACAAAGAAGTACTGCTCAGCAAAGGGAGAAATAAAACATTTCAAGAATTTTGATAGACTTATACGTGTGTCTAACACTGAATAACTTCATAATGTTTTTTTCTCATCTTTCCTATTTTGGATCAATCATTCCATGTAATTCATGTCTGGAGAGAAAGTTACAGTTTGAGGATTTCACACAAACTTAAGCTTTTTAGCAACATCTTCAGACACACCAAGGTCTTGAGCAATGCTCGTGTCTATTTGAGTGCTTCACAAATCCACAGAATGGCTCAAACACTTCTCACACCAATCTGTTGTTCAACCAAAATATATTAATTTGATTTCACTTTGACAGGGACAGCTATATCATTTAAGCCACTAGGATGCTTCCCACTTTTATTCATGATGTGTTCCATCTACTCAGTCTCTGTGCACATAGCTTATTTTGATAAACATTGTTGTGTCTCCCTTTTCTCTTTGTGCATTTCAGAAATCATGTAGGAAGGTGTGGTGGTTTGCAGACAGTGGGTAAAGGCCTGTGTGAATGTGTATATTGATATGAACATGGCCGTGTCAAGGACCCCAGTGCTTCAGATCCACATGAATGGGAAGGTCTTCCCTAGATGAGTCTTGGAGGAATGGAGACACCTTCTCTTGGTCCAACTACAAATAGTCAAGACCATTTATACTTAGTAAAAGCCAGTATGTACAGAATGTATCTACTGCAGTGTTGCTCGAGGTTTCTTTTGCACCAGGTCTATCTGCTTCAGTCCCAAATGAACAGACAGAGATACTCTATTAATATTAAACTGTTGTCTGATGGCTAGGGCTTCTCATTGGTTAGCTCTGTCTTAATTACTAACCTATAACTACTAATCTATGTATTTCTACATGGCCTTATCTTACCAGAGAATGGCTGGTGTGTCCTATCCTCCCAGTCTCTACATGCATCTTTAAAGTCTCCCTCAGCCTTCGTTTCCCAGAATTCTCATAGTCTCCTAGCCCCAGCTATCTTCCCCACCTCTACTGGCTATTGGCCAAACAGTGCTTTATTCATCAACCCATAGGAGAAACATATACAGAGGGGCATCCCCTATCACTGCAGCTTCTTCATCTTGAACTTAATCCACTGACAATGTGTGCAGACACCAAAATCTTCAGTGTCTTCTTCCAGGATGGCTGAAGACTGAGACTGCTCCTCTATAGCAGCAGTTTTTGAAGGAACATGGAAGTCTCTGGGCCCTTGTACGGGAAAAGTGATTGAATATCATAAGCAGGTTTTAATGTATTGTCCTAGTAGGAGCATGGGAGGCAGCAGTGAGTGCCAAAGATAGCATGGGCTGTGGAGACTCAGACAGAGGTTTCAGAGGGAAGCAGAGCTCATTCATATGATGTTTGGGAATATGGCTGTCTTTTGCCTTCGTCCTAAAAAGTTGCCTGAGGCTAAATTAAATGGTTAGGAATTAATTTCCTGGGTGTAGGTAATTTCAATACAGCATCATTTTAGATCTATCATATGGCTCTTACTGATAACACTTATGTTACTCTCCAACGCAAAGGAACAAGTAGGTAGAATAACATACAACATGAAGTATGGAGAGAAAAGGGGCGGTTGGATTCTCAATGTTACAGCCGAGGCATGTAATAGAAGAGAGACAGTAACTGCTAAGGAGATTAGTACTAAAAGGGGGGCGGGAGGGGCTTGCTCTACAATGGCACAAACGTAAGATGTGTGATGGATGAAATCCTGTCCAGTTGGGCTTCCACTGTGGGAACGGGAAAGGCCTAAGGAGTTGGTTACTTATAGAAAGCACCTGGATAAAGATGTGCTGCTTGCACAATTCAAGCGACCTGCAGGACTTGGCAGTATCAGGCATGTGGTACTGGCTTTAGAGACATGAAGGCAGCAAGAGTAAAGGGATGGATCATGGATCCTTTTTCCATAGTTTCAAAAATTCAGGGAGATCATGCTGCATGTGGAAAAGGAGTCCCATTAAGCATATATATATGCTGCAAAAGGGAAGTCTGGGTAACAATGGAGACTACAGATGTTGGAAACGTATCATGAGACATCTGTCTTCTGAGTGAACTGTCATAAAAGAAAACAGAGTCAGCTCAGGAGAGATGTGTGTTGTCGGCAGCAAACTGGAAGTGTCAGGGTTACATCCTTGGGAACTAAAGACCTAGATATCAAACACAGGATTTGATGCTAGCCCTGCTAGGTTTCAGTCAGTATTTTCTCCGTATACCCCAATTCTCCATTTTGGATTTGTAATGTATATTCTGTGCCATTACAAGTTGGAAATGTGTAATTTGCTTTTTGATTTTACAGGAGGCTAAAATTAAGAGATTGTTTAGAGTCTCAGAAAAGACTACGGACTTTGGGGTTTTAAACAATGTTAGGACTGGGAAAGAATGCTGGGACATTTGAGGCTGGACTACATGTATTTTGAACACTTGGTCTCCACTTGGTTCAGCCGTTTGGTGAGGTGATTAAGGGTGCAGCCTTGGTACAGGAAGTATTTCACTGGATATTGACTTTGAGGTTTTAAAGCCTTGCCCTACTTCCGGTTTTCTCTCTATTCTTCATGGTTGCACGTGGGGGATCTCAACTTCCTGTTGCTGCTATCATGAACACTGCTTGATGCCAAGTATCTTGGCCATGGTGCTCATTGCCTTTTACCATAATAACATCAAGGTAACTAACACAGAGGGGTGGTGACTTTATACGGGAGCATCTGGGGATGGACTCAGCTCCTTCTCACCTGAGATACTCTTCTTCATTTTCTAAGTATTGATGGGAGATGTCATTCTGTATATGTTTCTCATACTGGTTAATAATAAAGCACTGTTGGCCAATAGGAAAGGAAGATAGGAGCGACTAGGAGACAAGGAGGAAATAGGAAGTAGTGAGGAGGAGCCAAGATGGAGAGTTTGGAGAAAGCAGTATGCCGCCGGCTCCCTGGTAAGAGAAATACATAGATCAGCAGAAATGAGTTAATAATTATGGCAGAGCTAGCCGAGAAGAAACAAGTAACAGGGCCAACAGCATTGTATCAAATACAGAGTCTCTGTGTGTTATTTGGGGCTGGCTTGGCAGGGCAGGACAATACCAAGCAGCAGGCGGAAAAACCGTACACGTTACAAAGTATCACTCAACTTTTCACATGTCTGATAACTTGTTCATGTCTTTGGCATTTACCAGGCCAATTGACTCCTTTATCTCACCCATGGTGAAGTATGTATACCTCAAGGGATCCTTAGTGATATGTTTCCCTATGTTGTAATAACAAATCATCCATAATAAAAATAGCAATACAAACTTGCAATGTAAGTTTCATTTTTTCTTTTTAAGAGAATTGTCACCAGTGTTATTACAAAATATGTCTTGTGTCAGAAGGCAGAAGGTGTGACTCTAAGGTGCTCTGCCTGGGGTATAGTCTTAATACTAATTTTTATTATTAACCTGATTGTTTTAAGTATTTTATAATGAGTTTAATTTCCTGAATGCTTATTTGTCCCATCTGTTTCCCACTTCCAGATATCCCACTCAAACAGCTTCAACTCTTATATATAGATGATGATGGCTCCCAAATCGGTTCCCATCTCACCCCAGTGTATCCCCATGAGCAATTTTATACTAACACTCAGTTAATAAATCTAACTAACTTCTCCAGGGGAATTGTATAGCTACTCCAAACACCAAATTGTTTTTCTTATAACACCTATTCCTCCAGCACTGGAGATTATTTTTCTATTTATGCCACATAATTCTGACACTTTCATATACTGTTACCATCTGCACATTTTGTAATTTAAGGTAACAAATGCCACTCACAACATTTGTCAAGAAAACACATGTGTATTTGTCTCAAGCCATTAATTTTGGGTGACTTTTTAGACAGGTAGGTAATCAATAAATCCCATTAATATACTGATAATGTACATTTATTATTTTTTAAGGCATAGTCTTGCTATGTAGCACTTGTTGGCTTGGAACTTGCTATGTAGACTAGACTAGTCTTGAGCTCACAGAAATCTATCTGCCTATCTCTGTCTTCCTAGTGCTGGGATTAAAGGCATAGAATATTATGCCTGGCCCATTCATCTACTTTGAAAAATAACTCAATGATGTTGTAGCTCTTGGGATGAAATGGCTAAAAAAATTTGGGAAAAAAGAAACATTCAGAAAAGCATGGCTAGACAATCTTTAAGAAGTGACATATTCCTAAGCAGACACAACGGGCTCTCTGTGGAGCGCAGTGAAGGAGTGTGGGCCAGGCGTGGCTTTGGTGTTAAATTGAACTACACCGACATGCCAAACATTGTGGTTGTTTATGATTTGGGGGTAATTTAGTTTGTCCCAGAGCATTGGTTCACTAAACATTAGTTTCCTTTCTATCCTCAACTTCAAAATTATATATGCTTAATGCCTTTAGATGTGGCCATTTAGAATTACTTTGAGCATAGTCATCCACACCTGCACGCAATTATGGTTCTGTTTCAAGTTGTTCAACCAGCGATGGAGGTTGCTTCATAGATTAGTTGTTATGAAATGTTTTTCAGACCACCTGCTGGGTTTTATGAGTTTGCTGGAGTGGTGATTTGAATTGTGATGCATTTATGGCCAGTTTGCACTGATGTAACCATGATTAGTTACATCCACTTAACAGGCACTTAGCAAAAGCCCTTGTGAAAGTGAGAAAATGTGAGCGATTGCTCTATATATTTCATTCTTTGTGAGAGTGTCAGTAATGCTGATGAATAATTAATCCGCTAATTGTTGCCCTGTTTCGGTGCTCTCCTTGTGGAAACTAGATGAGTTCTTTTATACATGGCGATAGGTACTTAAAATCCCATTTCAGTTCTGGAGTAGAGATGCGAATTGTTTTTTGTTCTGCAGCTTAAGAACTGAGATTGCTTGCTCGGCCCCTTTGACCCCTAAAAAAAAAAAACACAGCTCTTCCTTTTTTTTGTACGATGACCAATCTTATTCACGACCGTTTATACTTTGTGCTTCTTACGGAGTTTCTGCTTCTGCTGGATTCTTTCAAAGTTCTGAACTTTGGATGTACTGGTTTTTACTTTTTTTGGGCTCAAGTGTTCAAATGTGACATAGTTACATTAAAATCTGCTGAAAAGATTTAATAAAATGAAACACAAGAGCATACCAGTAAGCTGCAGTATTACAGACATTTATATTCCTCCTAAAATCAGCAAATTTTCAGGCTTATATTTTTTTGGCAAACATACATGGGATTTGTCTCCTTTTCTATATTCCAGCTTTAGAGCAAATTTCTTCTTAAATTTCCATGGGTTGCTTAGTCATGATCCCCTTTTTGATAAACCTATATAGGAGATTTGGGTGGGATAACATCTGTAACGCAAATCTGGACCTACCCGAGTGAAACCAATTGAAACTTATTAAATCGCTGTAGCATTGCAGGGGCCCTGATTAAGAGTTCCTCCATCCAGGAGTTGAATAATTTCACTGCCACTTCAGGCCATTCAGTATTTTACATTATCTCTAGTGGTGTCCATTCAGATTAAACATAATCCTATTAAGCAACGCTTCTGGCTTTTTGGGCTGTATGTGCAATGTTGGGAAATGCTTTACCGTTATTTGTGATCACATTTCTTAATTCTTTGTCTTGGCTGGCTGGCACACTTGGGCAGTGCTGTGGTTTGAATGCAAAATGTTCCTGATTTGTTCATTGTTTGAACCCTTAGTCCCCAACTGGTGGAACTATTTGGGAAGGTTTTGGGACCTTTACGAGTGGAACCATGCTGGAAACAGTGGCTCTCTGTGGGTGGGCCTTTATGTTTTATAGCCCAACCCACTTCTTGCCCTCTCTTTATTTACTGACCGCTAATGCGATGTAGCTTTAGGTGGTCTGCTGCTCCTGTCAAATGCCTTCTCTGCCAAGGTGGAATGTTCAGTCAGAAGCCACCCTTCCTTGGAATAGTTTCTTGCTTGTTAATTTGCTGCGACAAGTAGAGTAATTTAGGTAGGAAATCAATGCATATATGAGTTCCTCATAAGAAAATGATGATGATGCCATGAAATGTCAGGGATCAAATGTCCTCAGGACACATCACACTTCAACTTAAATTTCCATTGTTCAAATTTGAGCCTATTGAAAAGAAATTCCAGTCTTCTATCCTAGCAAGCTCCAAGTAAGTGTCATATCTGTCAGGAGATGACCCCGATTTTTGTTTGTATTTTTGACCGTTGTGGGCTTATGTACACATGAGTCTTACTCTGCTGTCTGTTTGTGCTACTACTAAGATCTTTGTGAGAAAAAGAATTGCATCAAGGGGTAGAACACATATTACCCCAGAGTTCTCTTATGTTAGTTGCTAAGGCAATTCAATTCCTGCATCAACCAATGATGAGGATTCTGATTTCTAAAGCTTAGATTAATTTTGTTACACAGGAACTTTCTGGATGTGTTATAATACAGATGCACTGTTTAATATCTGGCTTCCTTTCTTCAATAGAATGCCTGTTAGAGTAACTTAGGTTGCCTGTATCATAGTTTATTCCTTTCAAAATTGAAGATCTATACTCTATTAAATGAATGAATTATGAATTGAATGCTGTTTTTTCCTTATTATTTGTTATTTTCCATGATTTTTGTGCAATTATGATTAGAACTGCAGCATTCTCATCAAACGCTTTTGGGAGTATAAGGTTTTGCTTATATTTGGCATGTGTTTGGGAGTGGGATGGCTGAACCATACCACAGGTCATTTATTAGAAAGTCGTTTTCCAACAAGTGACTTGCTAACATGATTTTCCCATTATATCCTCTCATTAGCAGTGAGTAAGAGTTCTGTTGTCTCCATCTTCTTGCTGGGATTGATTTTGGGTTCTCACCTTATGTTTGGCTCTTCTAGTAGGTGAAATGGTAGAGTATGCACCACCCACTTTGCTTTTGTATCTGCCCTTCATGGGTGGTCCTTACACCTAGGTCTGAGCCTTTCATCTCAAACATGCTCCTTTGGGTGGATAGAATGGAAGTGCCAGGGGGTCAGGGAGTTTGCTGTGAGGTTGTGTCTCTTAGGAATGTCCAAAGTTACATCCATAAAATCTCACCAACATGAGTGCCTAATATACACATCATAGTGAACTGAGAAAAGCCCGTGAAACCTCAGTTCTACAAAAAACAAAACAAAAACAAAAACAAACAAACAAAAAACCTATAGGCAACTAAGGAATGCCTAGAGAGGAAGAAATAGTCTTTTCCAGGGAAGAACACACTAATTTGTCATTCAATACAAAATGGTTAGCCTGGAAAACATACATGCAAGTAACATTATACACACCGAGCAGGTTATATTTAGGAATATATATATAATTAATGAAAAAAAGGTCCTGAGTTTTAAAGAGAAATGAGCTATTTCTGGGAGTGTCTGGGGGGGATGAAAGAGTTATATCCTCGATAACTATATATAAAACAAAAACAAGAACAAAAAACAACTAACCAACAAAATAAATAAACCAAACATACCCTTCCAGAGGTTTGCTTAAGTTACCTTCATTTCCTTCTTTTCTTCCTTCCTTCCTTCCTTCCTTCCTTCCTTCCTTCCTTCCTTCCTTCCTTCCTTCTTTTGTTTCTTTCTTTTTCTTTTTCTCCCTGAATGGAGCTGCAGTACTTCCCAACATTGTATGACCTCTGATATTTTTCTTCAGCCATCACCCTAAAACAGACACTGTCTTGTGAATTATGCTCTGTATTTATTTAGCCTAGCTTCTGTTCAATGACCTGTAAGGAAGCAGGACAAAGACATTTTCCTCCACCCTCTGCCATTCCCATATTGTCAACGACCCTGGTCCTTGAGGTGTTGCCATTAAAGGAGACTGAACATCATTTGATATTTGTTTTCTCACCTCATTTGAACTTCTGTGCTCTGCTTGAGTTTAATGGGCTAGAAAGTACTCCAGCAGAAAAATCTGGGACAAATGCAAGGCTCAACATTTTATGTTCTCCTGCTTAGGGGACTCAAAATTTTGCACTGGCTGATTATGCCTAAAAATAGTTGTCTCCTAGGATTGGTCTAGTGAATGATTTTTTCTAGTGTGAGATGAAATTTTGTACCAGCTGTTCTATCAAATCTGGAGGCAAGACTCCATCTTTTTCTTCTAACCGATCAGTAACTTCTTAAAAGTAAATAATTATCTCATATCAATATAATTCCTTGCCAGGCTTCCAAGTGTTCCTTTTCAAAAAAAAATCTATTTATACATAATTATCTATTTCCCCATCTACCAAATTTACCCCAAGATTTCACAATTAGTAAATAGTATGAAAAGAGTTTTTTAGGGTGGGAATGTTCATGTAGAATATATTTAAATTTTCCTTAATAAATTACAAGGGGTGTGAATTTGATTACATTTTTTTTTCTCACATCTATTTCTGTATGAGTCTTAAAGCTGATAAAGACATGTCACAACCATTGTTCTATGAATTTGGCATAAGCTTGCATACTACCACAAAGACATTCAGCAGAAAGAAACTGAGAGGACATTAAAGGTCATTTTCATTATAACATTTATTCTATATGTTTACATTCAAAAGAACTAGTGTTAAGGATGCTTAATCCATTTCTTTGACTCTCTGGTTATAGATGTGATTTGCTACCCAAATCATTGGAAATCATTCACAACTGATATTACTTTCAGGAAAATTTAGCTATTGAAAGAGATTTCCAGGAAGCACATCACAATGGGCTTTGTGTGTGTGTGTGTGTGTGTGTGTGTGTGTGTGTGTGTGCGCGCATGCAAGAGAAAGGGGGGGTTGTGTTATGTTTGCTCTTGTCAATGGACTTTTTACAAATTGTACTGTTAGGGTGAAAATAATAAAAAGTAGTCCTTGAAAAATGTTTACAAATAATACAGAATTTGCAGGTCACAAACTTGTAAACTTTCGTCTGCAAGAGAATGTCTAGTGAATTGTCATATCAAATATCATTATTTTAAATATTATTATACCTAAATCTACCTATTAGTTGAAGCAGAAAATTATAAGGGAAAGAAGACAGTATTCCAGACAGGTGGTGTAAGAGTCATGAAACATCATTAAGTCATCCTGGCCCAGCTTTATTAGCTCTATTATAAACATACTGGAATTTTAATGGTTTCATTCATTATTTTAGGTTTTATTAGTAAATACCAGGGATATTGTTTTTGTTTTTGTTTTTGGTTTTTCTAGGCAGGGTTTCTCTGTATTGCTTTGGAGCCTGTCCTGGAACTCAGTCTGTAGATCAGGCTGGCCTCGAACTCACAGAGATCTGTCTGCCTCTGCCTCTCAAGTGCTAGGATTAAAGGTGTGTGCCAGCATCACCCGGCTTATCCCAGGGAAATGTTGATTCCAATAGAAGGTAATATGATTTTAGGAACTTTGTTTTCATTTTCCATGATACTGAGGTTAAGTTTAAACATAGAGTTTTATGACAAATAAAACATCTTCCAAAGCATTCAATTGTCTTGAGTATCCTCAAATTTCTAACAGATATGAATTAAATTACCATTATGATTTTTATATTTACTTACATATTTATTCATTTGTGTGTGTGTGTGTGTGCATGTTGGTGTTTCCATATGCTATGCTATACTTATGGAAGTCAAAGAATAATTTGCTGGAATAAGTTTTCTTCCATCATGTGGATTCTGGAAATTGAACTCATCAAGAGCTTTATCTACTGAGCCATCATACCACCTCCATATTTCTTATTTGCTATTAACTTCTCAGTGCCATGAGTTTGGTAATTTAACACAATACCATCTTAGATTGTAAGTATTAATAAAAACAAGAAATATAACTTGATGATTATCAGTTTCATTTTCTTTCTCAAAAATCAAATTGGTTGGGCAGGTCAAGTTTCAGATGTTCATCCTTGATCACACATTTCAATCTGCTCACATGATTCTTTGTTTAAAACCAGCCTCACAATCACATCTACAATATGCTTTGAAATGAATTTTATCAGTTTAATGTTTCTTACTGTTGATATTCAAGTTCTCATGAGAGTATCTTATTGCTAGACTTATTGCTCAAGCCTATTTTCACTTGCAGCAACAAAATTTCCAGCAACCAATTTTGAATTTTTTGGTGTATTCAGTCATCCACATATGAAACAAAGATGTTGTGTATATCTTCACCAAGCTTAAATTTGATAATTGCAAGAAGAGTTCCATTAGTGTAGCCAAGAATGTTTACAACATCATTCAATTTATATCCATCCCAACTGATTTTCTACCACTTAGATTTTTAGCTCCCTCACTTCTCTATGATTAATAATTCTCTTGAAAAAAATCAAATCAAAGAAACATTCAAGAAATTCTCTTAGAATATAATTTCTTTTGGTGCTTTCTTCCTCTGTGAAAACATGAAAGGATTCCAGTCATTGCAAATTCAATTTTGGGAAGCTTCTTTTCTTGGACTGTATTGGTTATTGCTTGAGTAGGATGAAGAGGAATAGAAAGAATAGCAATACTTTACATGTTTCCAGCTTATTATGTCACAAGGAGAATTTTTAGGTATTGATTTTAGAGTCTCAACAATAAAGATAATTAATGATTTCTGATTTGCACAGAAGACATGAGAAACAAAATAATAAAGCTGGAAAGAAATGCTAGAGTTGCTTATTTGACCAAATGTAATGATAGATATTGGAAACTGAGTAGAAGCTGCAATACAGTAATTATATTATTCTATCACCCCAGAAACGGCATTTATATCAATGTTTGTATTGGGCTCTCAGAGCCAGATTGAGAAGCTAAGCTTGACTTATTGGTTCACATTTTGTGGTTAAGAAATCAAAAAGTCTAAGCTTTCAGATAATTTCCCCAAGTTCATTTTCTTTTAGTGTGTATATATACAGAATTATATGGATATTTTCTCTTCCTCGGTCAGTATTTCCTTACATACTCTGTGCAATATTTTCCTATATGGTGATGATTATATAAAAGCATCATTAGGGCTATTTATTATCTATAGTATTGAGTTTTTCCAAGGGATTAATTGTTCCTGGTAGCAGGAAGGACATCTCACTTCAAATTTTAATACTTTAATTAACTAATGTAAATAAAATCTCTTAAACACTTTTGACAACTCATAGTCTCCTTTAGGATACTAGTTACTGTGAAGTGCAGTGACATTCTGCATAAGTTTCTGAGATATTGGGTGAAATGAGCCACAAGTATTAAGTAGAAACCCGATGACTTAGTTATGTTAAGTGTGCCATTCATTATCTTTGGAAGGTTGTACCTGAAAAACACTTGAATATACATAATCACATAAAGCACACTACCTATTGTTTTCTTATACTTGCCTTTTCCATTCATGGTATTTCTATTTTTCCCTTTGAAAACAACAATTGTGTTTCTTCCACCTTTCTTACAAGAAAAAAATTATATAGCTATCTAGAAACTTCTGGGCAACCAGTTATTTTGTGTTTTATTTCCCAACAACTATTGTTTATTGTATAGGTTTTAGGGAAACCATCACCAAATCAGAGCACTTCCTTTCTTCGAGAGCAGTGGCTCTCAACCTTCTTAATGCAGCAACCTTTAATACAGTTCCTCATGTTGTGGTGACCTTCAACCATAAAATTATTTCCAATTGTTACATCATAACTTTAATTTTTCTACTGTTGTAAATCTTAATGGAAACATTTGATATGTAGGATATTTGGAATGCAACCCTTTTGAAAGGGTTGTTCAACCCAGGAAAAGATAGAGACACACATGTTGGGAACCACTGTTCTAGAGTAGTGAGGATAAAAATGGGTCTGACTCATACTAGTATCAAGAATGTCACACACATATAGGGGCTACTGCCTAGTTCTGCTTACTGTTCTAATGGCTTACTAACAGTATGATGAAAATTATTTGGTGAATATTAACCAGGGTTACTAAGGATCAGGCATGGAGTTATGACTCAAGGTGCTTATGGCCAGATCTCTACAACCTTGTTCTCATAGATTAACACAATTTAGTTGAAAGAATGTAGTTTTTTTTTTCTTTTACAAAGAGACAGTTTGATAAGAGTTTCATAAAAATAAATGTGGCAGTGGCCATCACATATAGATATGTAGGTTTGATAACAGGACAAAGTAGTTTGTAGTGTTTAGAACCATCTATTACATGCTATCAAAGAGTCCTTCAGTTCATACAATGAGAAGTTTGTCCCCAAAGATGAGAGACAAAATAAACCAAATGGCCTATTTTGGTTTGTTAGCCTATAGGGAATACAGAGTTTCTTCCTTGAATTTTGTTTTTGTCTCACTCTTTCCTATGGGTATCAGATTTTGTGGCTAGGTCCTAAGTGGTTCCTCTTTACAGTGAAGAGGTCTGGTTAAAACACTTGGGGCAATCGTATGTTACATGCATGGTTGTTTATATCGCATAGGATTGCAATTGTAGACATTATGCCAAATGAAACGAGGCAGGTACAGAAAAGTAGACACTGTGGCGTTTTCTCACTTAGAGCTATGATTGAAGTCCATAACCAAGCACCAGGCTGAGTCTTGGGAATCCAGTTGAAGAGAGGAAGGAGGGAATACATGAGTAAAGGAGGTCAAGACCATGCAAAATTAAATAAGAAAAACTTTAAAGGTACAAAAGGAAAATAATGGAACTCATGAAAGAAGAGAGTAGAACGGTGGTTACTGAGACTCTGGAGTAGATAAAATGAGGATGTGATAGTCATGGGGTTTAAAGCCTTTGACAAAAGATCCCTTTAAAACGAGTTATTCCATACAATGGTGAAACCGTCAAGGAGAGAGTATATGCATTTCAAGTTACTAGAGTGCTGTGGTTTGGATATGAATGGTCTACTCAAGTGGTCCTATCTTTGTACACTTGGTTCCCAGATGGTGGAATTGTCTGTGAAGGTTGTGGGTAACTTTAGGAAGGAGAAACTGAAATGACTGAGCTGCTGGGGCTAAGCCTTGAGGCTCCCCAGCTCAGCCCTACTTCCTTTTCTCTCTTTGTTTCCATGTGGATGGATATGATTAGTTAGCTGCCGCCATGACTTCCTGGATGCTGCCATTTCTCTCCTTTTAGGATGGACGGTATCCTTCTGGAACTTTGAGCCTAAACACATCCTTTCTCTCTTATATTGCTTTTATTAAAGGTATTTTATCATGACAAAGAGAAAGTGACTAAAAGGTGGGGTAAATTTCAAATGTCCTTATCACAAAGAAGGTTAACCATTGGAGTTGATGAGCAAGTAGCTGTCATGGGTGGATTGAACTTGAATTATCTGTGCAATCAAAATAGGTAGACTTAGCAACAGAAGATAAAGCTAAATTTGCATAAGACTGTCATGGACAACCTCACCCTGAAATGGTTGGATTACAATACAGAGATGAGATTTAATATGTCATAAAATAATATGTTTTACAGCCTTAATAATCACTGTACTCACTCTTATTCAAATGTTAGTGACTATAGTTTATTTTCAAGATTTCCATTTCTGATTAGCAAATATGTGAGTCCATTAGAGAAAATAAGTTTGTGCTCCTAGGACTGATTTTATTTTGTTCAACATGTGTTAATTGTTCTTGTTGATGGAGTACAGAGCGATGCCTCCTCACACGCTTATAGAATAGTTCTGTTCAAATCAAGGTGATTAGTATTCCACTCTCTTCATCAATCCTTTATTTTTGAAGCCTCAGGATGTTTTAATTGTTGATATTCTAAGAGCAGGATGTTGCTTGCTACATATGCTGATCAGTTCTGAATTCTAGTCCCCAGGCTCTAACTCCAATTATTTGGCTTATGGTGGAAAAACACTGTATCAATTTCTCATTTTCTCTGTCCTCACAAGAAGGGGTAGGATTTGTCCCCACAGTCCCAATATCCCGAAGGCTTCCTCTCCCCTGTGCTTTCTTGTTGATTCACAGTTTCTATCTGTGCTTCTGTGCTTTTCATCAACAGAAATGGAAAGACTCCGTTCTCCTAAGCAGGAACATTTCAGGGAATGTCTTTAGTAATCAGAGATTAAAAGTGTAAGATTTAAGAGCAGCATTGTGGAAAATTAAAAAGAAAAACAAATTCAATGATCACATAATACAATTAACATGTAGTGTGTCAGCAATTGTTGCTTTTCCATGTTTCAGCTTCTTGAGTCAGGGTCCTAATCAAAAACAAAACAAAACATAACAAGCAAACAAACAACAAAACACTAGCATTTCTTTTCTAGTCCTTGTGTAACAGCAAAAGCAGTAAGCCTGTGATTTTCAAGAACATTTAAAAATGTCTGCTGCATTGGAATGTCTTCCAATTTGTCATCAGACACAGTGCTTCTTGTGGCATTTCTCTCTCTCTCTCTCTCTCTCTCTCTCTCTCTCTCTCTCTCTCTCTCTCTCTCTCTCTGTATGTGTGTGTTGTGTGTATGACTGTGGACATGTCACAGCACATACGAGGAGGTAATGAGACAGGTCTTGCCTTCCAGCCTTCCACCTTGGTGTGTCAGAGTGTCTCTTGGTGGTTTTTCTACTGTCTGGTGTATTCCAGTTTTCAGGTGGTTGGCATATCTCTTTTCTTTCATCTTGTAGGAGTGCTGGGAATACAGTTGGACCCTACCTCATCTATTTTGCCACATGGGTGCTGGGGGATTAAATGCAGATGCTCAGATTTGTGTGTCTAGTGCTTTACACAGAGAGCTGCCTCCCAGTCACATTACTATAGCTACTTAGTGAGAACATATTAAAAATCAGGAGCCTCTAATAACAGCAATATTAGAGCCTATTTAAAGAAATTAGCTAACCCATTCTGTCTTTGAGGTTTATCCCAAAGTACCTATTTTAAAGGAAATCACAATGCACTTTTCAAATGTTGGCACAAGGTGCATCATTTCATTTAAAATATTTGGTAATGAGAATGCTGATTGTAATAACACTAGTCAAACATCAGAAGGGAATATCTCTTCATTATAGATTTCACATTCCAATTTTATGATCTTTAATTGTTGCACTGCAGATTATAAGTAGGCAAACAGTATGAAATACAATGTCTAATGGTTTGAATTGGAATTTTAATGCACTGAAAAGTGCATTAAACAGCATATGGTCTTACACTGATAGTATTTACATTACAGCTTGATACTTAGGGACATCACATAATATGAAATAATAAATGATAAAAACAGTATATTATGTTTTACGTTGGTTACTGCTAATAGTATTAGTTGTGCTCAGATACCAGAAAGCAACTCATGTTTTCACTTTTCTCTTAATTATATTTGGATGTTGAAATCCAATTTAAATAGTAGGTGGTCTATTATTTGTGCCTTAGAGGCAATAAGAATTCAATGGTATTGATGTCAGAAATGTATTAAAGCATATACAAATTTCTTATGACTTTCATATTTTACTTATTAAATTCCCATGAGCAGTTAATTATTTATGACTTTTTAAAAAGTGTGGCACCCATGAACAAAACAGCTAGAATTGTTGACAAAACAGCTAAAATTATACAATGGAAAGAGGAAAGCATCTTCAACAAATGGTGAAGGCATAACTGGATGCTGGTGTGTAGATCCATGTCTATCACCATGCACAAAACTTAAGTCCAAGTGGATCAAAGACCTCACCATAAATCCAGCCACACTGTACCTCTTAGAAGAGAAAGTGGGAAGTACCCTTGAACAATTTGGTACAGAAGACCACTTCCTGAACATAGCTCCAGTAGCACAGACACTGAGATTGACAATTAATAAATGGGACCTCCCGAAACTGAGAAGCTTCTGTAAGGCAAAGGACACAGTCAACAAGCCAAAATGGCAGCCCACAGAGTGGGAAAAGATTTTCACAGAGGGCTGATCTCCAAAATATACAAAGAACTCAAGAAGCTAGTCACCAAAACAACAAGTAATCCACTTAAAAAGTGGGGACAGAACTGAATAAAGAATTCTTAATAAGGAATCCAAAATGGCTGAAAGACAGTTAAAAAAATGCTCAACATCCTTAGCTATCAGAGAAATGCAAATCAAAACAACTCTGAGATACCATCTTACTCCTGTCAGAATGGCCAAAATCAAAAACATCAAAGACAGTTTGTGCTGGAGAGGATGTGAAGAGAGGGGAGAACTCCTCTATTGTTGGTGGGAGTGCAAACTGGTACAGCCATTTTGGAGATCAGTATGGCAATTCTTCAGGAAAATGGGAACGAGTCTACCACAGGATTCAGCAATTCTACTCTTAGGCATATACACAAAAGATGCACATTCATGCAACAAGGATATCTGTTCAACTATGTTCATAACAGCATTATTTGTAATAGCCAGAACCTGGAAGCACCTAGATGCCCCTCAACTGAAGAATGGATGGAGAAAATGTGATGCATTTACACAATGAAATACTACTCAGTGGAAAACCACAATGGAATCTTGAAATTCACAGGCAAATGGGTAGAAAAAGAAGAAACCATCCTGAGTGAGGCAACCCAACCATAAAATGATGAACATGGTATGTACTCACTCATATCTGGATTTTAGACATAGAGTAAAGGATCACCAGCCTACAATTAACACCACTGGAAAAGCTAGGAAACAAGGAAAACCCTAAGAGAGACATACATGGTTCCACACAGAAGGGGAAAGAGACAAGATCTCCGGAACATATTCGGAGTGTGTGTGGGGGGCAGTTAGTGGAAAGGGAGTTAGGAGAAAGAGAATAGGATAAGAGGAGGGGAGAGGAGAACACGAGGGAGCAGGAAGATTGAGTCGGGGGAGGAATAGAGGAGAACAAGAAAAGAGATATCATAATACATGGATCCTTTATAGGTTTGAAGAGAAAACTGGCACTAGGGAAAAGGCCAGAGACCTACAAGGATGGCCTCCGACTAATAATCTGAGCAATAGTGGAGAGGCTACCTTAAATGCCCTTCCCTCATAATTGGATTGATGACTACCTTACATGCCATCCTAGAGCCTTCATGCAGTAGCTGATGGAAACAGAAGCAGACACTCACAGCTAAACACTGAGTTGAACTCCTGGAATCCAGTTGCAGAGAGGGAGAAGTGATGAGCAAAGGAGTAAAGACCAGGCTGGAGAAACCCACAGAAACAGCTGACCTGAACAAGGAGGAGCTCATGGACCCCAGACTGATAGCTGGGAAACCAGCATGGGATTGACGCAGACTTCCTGAACATGGGTCTCAGTTAGAAGGCCTGGACAGTCTAACGGACCTCTGACAGTGGAACCAGAATGTATCCCTGGCACACAAAAGGACTTTAGGAACACATTACCCATGGAGGGATACTCCCTTAGCTTAGAGACAGGAGGGAGGGCCTAGGCCTTATTCCAAAATAACTTGACAGACTTTGATGTTCTCTCATGGAAGGCCACACCCTCCCTGGGGAGTGGATGGGGAATGGGACTGGGGGGGTCATGGGAGGATAGGAGGGAGAGGGAACTGAGATGATATGTAAAATAAGAAAAATAATGTGGAAATAAGTTCTCAGCAAGAATTTGATGAGGAATGGAAAGGAATAATCATTTTTAATTGTTACCTTTGATTAAGCTAAAACTAGCACAAATGAAGTAGTTTGGAGAGCTATCTCCAGAGATTATTAATAAATATTATCAATTTTAATTTTTATTCTCTTGAAATTACATTTTTTACTGAGATTCTAAACTGCATAGAGTAGTGTCTATCCTTTAATTGTTTTTTTTTTTTGGGGGGGGGCTGCTTTTCCACTAAGGGCTAAGATGCTCTAAAATATTTTCTTTAATTCCTGTTACATTATCCTGTTAAGGCCAAATAGTCATATTGATCATCATTGTCAGAAGAGTCATTGCCCTCAGTGTCATTCAGTGCTATCATGCTGTAGGCACTACAGTGTTGATCATTCTTTCAGAATATTTTTATTAGTGAATGTAAGAAACAAAAAAAAGGAATGTGATCAAGTAGACAGTATATGTATGACATGAGAATCTGGGGTAAAATTCAGTAAACCAAATATCAGATAGGTTAGCTGTGATAGAGAGAAGCATTTTTTTTAAAAAAATAAACTTTTACATTTTAAAATTATAATATAACAGCATCATTTCACCCTTCCCTTGCATCCTCATCTCTCCCATTATCTCTTACTCTCTCTCAAATTAATGAACCCTTTTTCTTTAATTGATGCTAAACCTTCCTCCACACACACAGAGCACTGACACATTTGCTGAAGAATTAAAATCTACTAAGTATTGAAATATACCTCCATATGCTGGAATGGCAGATAAGGTAAGAGGTCTGGAGAAGTCTCAATGGTTAGGGCAATTGATGCTCTCACAGAGAACCTGGTTTGGTTCCCAGAATACACATGGCAGATCACAACCACGGGTAACTCCGGTTCCTGAGGAATCAATTGCCATCTTCTCATGAATCAGGCATGCTGAACATTCATACATGCAGACAAAACCCTCACACTCTCATCGACGTAGGAAGATTATGTTTGGAAAGGTCCCAGTTATTCTGTTCTTCCCATTTCAGGAGGAATAAGTGCTTTGTTTCTCAAGTTAGGTACTCAGCTTTCAAATTTGCTTGAGTCTACAATAACCAAAGCATTTACAAGTGTATTTTCAGTCCCTGTCATAACAATAGCATTTTAGGAAGTCGTGTTCATTCGGGAGAGATATAAGTAGTAGCTATTAAGGCACTGATCTGTTAATCATTATGACCTCAGGTAGATCCATATGAATGCATAAAAATTATGCATTTGGTGGTAGTGCCCATTGTTGAAATGCATTGGAATATCAGTAATACATTGTAAATGTTAACATGTTTGATATAACATCTGGGTATATATCAGTGCTACACTATGTTACAACTTCCACCCGACTAGACATTCATCAAACATTTGCCTCCTAGCATCAATCAAAAAGGGCTTGAAGTTCAGTGCAACCAGGAAGAGTGTTCATACTTCAGAGACACTTGCATTTTTAAAACAGAAACTAAGTATTATTGTCAATAAATTGATATTATAGATATTGTCGTGTATCGTAAGCTCTCTTTTGCTTCTTTGAAAACGTTACAGGAGAGGGTACTCCTGGGGAAGCAACTTAAGTGTGAAAATATTCTGAAAACTGTATGGCTTTATCTTTTGTTGGAAGTCTACATGTTAGTAAAGGACGAGCCAGAAGGAATAGGGTAACATATGTGTGTAATGTATCTTAAAAAGAAAAAAAAAATCGTTTAAGTAGTTCGTTTTTACTCCCAATGACCTGGTTTTTATTGCAGTCTCCTTTTGGCACCCCACTTAGCTGTTTGTGAAATTGCTAAATGGTGACCTTGGCACAGATACACTGGCATTCTTTTAAGTGTTTAACCCTATGTTCTCACCCCAACTCAATATGCCTAACTCTAACTCAATATGTCTAACCTCTTCATGGCCAATGGAGCATTGAATGCACAATAAAATGTAAAAACTATTAGTTCCGTTCTAATTCTTATTAGCATCCCTGGAGACTTCAAATTCTTCTTGAGTTTCTGGAGTTCCTGAAGAAATGCTAGCAGAATATTAGCGCAAGGGAGAGCGGGCTGATCCTATGTAAAGGAAAATTACCCCTGACAGTTCCTTTAAGCTACAAGTACCAAATCAGAGTGCTGATAAGAGCGCTCTCTTCTGGGGGGGGGGTTCAGATAGAGAATCCATCATGCCGGGAAATGGCTGTTTCTAGTGATTCATGACACTTGCTTACAGAGGCAACACTTCAATAGCTTTCCATCATGCCATGCATGACATTTTTCCTGTGTCCCTTTATGTCTTTATATGACCTGATTATAAATTCACCCATTTTCTCTAGTAAAATCTCGTCTTAACTACCACAAAATAGTTTCCCAATAAATCCCCTCTCTGAGTTTTTAGTGTTCATTAATACTATTAGCTCTCACATTTCTCCATTTATAGGAAACAGTGTTTCCTAGCACCTCATGGAACTATGCCAGTAGTGTGTTCCTACTGCAGAGTCTGGGAATATTAAGGCCACTTTAGTATGTCAGTGTCCATCATTATCTCTCTTCACGGGAAGCTTGAGGTTCAGGGTTAAAAAGGAAATGCTGTGGGCTGAAGAGTGGCTCAGGAGTGTAAGGGGAAACTAAGTTTAGTTCTTATCATCTAACAACTGGCAAGGAAAGGCAGCTGTGGGAGACTCAGCTCCGTCTATTGGATTCTGCTGGCATTGCATGCCTATGCATACACACACACACACACACACACACACACACACACACACACACACACAATTTTAATAAAACCAAATAAATCTAAAAAAAGAGAAACACCATATTATCACCTTGCCTAGTGGAATTTACCTTTATAAGAAATTAAACATTAAATTATGTTGTTATTGATACTTTAGAACAAGTGAAGACAAAGGTAAATGTTGATGTACATAAAAATTTTTGTGCTAAGAGAGTTATGACATATTTTCTTGTTATTTAACTATTATAAAATTCCTAGCTGTGCCACACTGGCAAGGAATAAGGCTTTAAGAACGGTGTTTCTATATTAACCAAATAATTCTGTTGAACTGTGCTTTAAGCCTCAGAAGTTAGCTTCAGAAGTAAAGCTTTTATTATCAAAAACAAAAATGGTGAACTATAGACAATCATACTGCAAAGAATACTGTGACATTTGAGACATATGTTCAACTTCCAACTCTATAATGAGTTTATTTTGAGTCTATTTATATACAGTTCACTCAAAGGGCAAAATGAGAAGTTATACACAAATGGCAGGGGTCCAAACATGATGTCAGTTAAACGATGATTTTATGTGTAATACAACACCCTGCTGGGATTTCTGAAGCTCTTTCTGGAATGCTACATAAAAACTCATTGCTAAAACACAATGGGAAAAAAGTCATTTAAAATTGACAGAATACAATTATCTCCCAACAAGTATGAACTAGATAATGGTTTTTGTAAGGTGAAGGGCTGTGGACCTTGACCTCAATGTGTTACTCTATAGAAGTATAGACATCAGTCGGGGATGCTCACCCTCTGACAAACCATCTGGCTAAGTGGTGTTACTGTGTCATGTGGTACACTATCAAGGGTGACCTTGTGTCATCAACTGTGTTCTGTATCTCAAGAGTCCCTCACGAGATGCCTGTGTGCTCCTAGGCATGTTTGATTCAGAAAGCATCAAGGTCTTCTAGGGGTCTGTAACCAGTCTGTTCTCTTGACATCTTTCAAAAATGGATGCTCTTGACCTCTTTGAGCTATGCATTTTGTCTGTGACAAAATCTACAGCCCCTGTGGTCTTGTCCTGCTCAGGTGAGCCTGCTTCATGTCACAATCACAATGGGACAACTTTTTGTCATTCAATGCATGTTCACTGAGTAGTTCCTATGCCAGGGTTTATGATTGATTTTGCAGTGATACAAGTAATGAGTGGTCCTTGCCTAATGGCATTTACAGCCAAGTAAACAAAACAGGCGTCACTAAGATAACCATAAATATAATTATTGCAATTACACATTATGGATGTCTTTATAAAAGATAAATACAACAAATAATAAATATTTCTGTCTCCTATCTCAACAGCCTTTTTGAAGGTACTTGAAAGGGAACTTGAAAGACCTCCCATCTCTGCTTATATTTTCATTTCTTTTCTTTTTTCCCCACCCAACTTGTAGCACTGCCTCCAACACAAGCTATTCAGTTCTGAATATGTCTTCTTTGCTTGCTGGCATATTTTGCTTAGTCTCTCTGAAGTGTTAACTACTACCATTGAGGATGTGTTGATTTTATGCTAATAATGGCAAACAGCATCTCTCCCAGAAGAGATGAATTTGTCAACATAATCTTTTAATCCTCTTTCATCTCAATAAATACAACGTTGATTTAAAAGTCCTGAGAGCAAGTACTGTACATGATATAACTTCTTGTTCTTACTAGCACTAAGCTCAATACTTGATGTATCATTAATTTACTGGGTGAGAGAGGGCCATTGAATACTTTATTTCATATAAAATAATGGCTCAAGAAAAAACAAAACCAACAACAAATATGTAAAGTAAGGTATCTTGGTTTCTTGCTTATTCAGTGAACTATGTATCTACATAAGTGAATGAATGCTTTTAAACACTTCAAAGAGGTCTATTAGAAATGTACTTTCAGGACTAGAGAGGCAGCTCAGTGGATAAGACTGTTTGCTGTGCAAGCCTGGAGAATGGAGTTTGATTACCCATCACCCACCTAAAATATGGGCGTGTCCTGCCTCTAACCCCTTTGCTAATTAAAACAGTGAGTTTCAGGTCCAGCAGGAGCTCTGTTTCAAGGGTTAAGGTGGAGAAAGATAAAGCAGGGCATTCTAAGTCCCCCTGTGCCCTCTACATGTATATCTGCACATATGAGCAAGCATACTCGTGCTCAGCCCCCTGCCCCAGAAGAAATTCAGTTTCTACTAACCTTAGGGATTTTACTTCCTAATTTGATAGCATTTGAATTTTATTGAGTAGCATCTACAACAAATAAAAAGTGAGCTATTAAATACAAATCTGAAAATGACTAAACAGATGAAATTATTATGAAGTTGTAAAAGACTAAGAAAAGATTAACAAAGAAAATACAGAGTGTAAGCCTTATTTTTATTTAAATGTTTTCATTACTCAAAACTAAATAACATCTTGTGTGATAGTAATAGTCTCCTTTCCCCAAGGCCATATAGGGATTTGTTGCTAGACCTTTTAGGTTCTTGATGCCCATTATTCTAGACTCCATACTTTTCACTAAGATAGTTTTCAATCACAAAAGAATTGATAATCTTATGATGATGTACAATTTACAATCTCTATTTAATGCCCAAAGCAATTGTCCATAAGCACTGTGGAACTTACTGAAATGGACAATTTACCCACAAATTAAGACATCAGCACTGTGCACATTCATTACCTTTCTATTACTATGATAAAATACCATGACAAAAGTAACTTATAGAAGGGAAGGTCTGTTTGGCTTCTGGATGCAGAAGGATATGTTAGAGTCTGTCATGGCCGAAAAAAGCATGGCATCAATTAAGCATGGGATCTAGAACTAAAAACTGAGAACGTAGGTCTTGAACTGCAAGCAGGAAGCAGAGAGGGAGAATTGGGAATGTCGTTTGGGTTTGAAACCTCGGAGCCAGCCCCCAGTGACAGGCTTCCTCCAGCAAGGCCATAATTTCTAACCTTCCTCAGTGCTACCCACTGGGGATCAAGTATTCAAACAAGTGAGTCTGTAAAAAGCATTCATATCCAAATCATCGCATCCTGATGATTCTCAGTACTTGCCGTTACTCTAGCCTGTCATGTATTTGGGTCTTATTTTTCTTCTGTTTGGTCCAGTCTGACTCACAAAGAGCCCTGAGTTTCCAGTTACTGTGCGAGACAAATGAAAGCAGTGACCTTGAACACACAAAAAAAGGAATCATTATGGCTCAGCTGTCCACTGGCCAACCTTTCAGTAGTTCTTGGGAAGGCAACAAATATGGACTAAATTCTCTTTACCTTGTAGTTTCCTCTAATAAATTTACCAAGATGCCCAGTAGTGCATTTCATCCTCCATCTTTCTTCCAATTTCCTACAGGCTCAGCAGAGTCAGTCCTCTGCTTCTCTTCGTTCTGACTATATATCTGGTTCTACATTTGCATTTTTTTCCTTGTTACCTGTGAGATGTGACTCATTTATTTCAGGTGGTCCTTTCCTTTATCTCTTTTAAGACTGATGTCAGACTTGCCTCTTTTCTTCCCTGATTTTTATAGAACCCATCACCGTGGAATGGTTAGTATATTCTTAAACAGTATTGTGTCTTGGGATGTATAAAATCTGACAATTATGATTGGATATATAAGTCCCTAAATCATTTTACAGTAAACCAAACGTTTGCTTGTTTGTTTTGTTAAAGTATTTGCGTTTAAAGGTGGAAAACTCCCCCTGGCTTATGACAATACTCCACCAAAGATTATTAATTATAGTAATAGACTGACTAAAACTATAGTACTATTTAGTCTTAAGTGCAAATGGAAACTCAAATGTCTCTAGATTACCTAGGGCATGGAGTCTCTTAAATGTTTGTAGTACCTTAAACCGAATATGTGCAATGGAGTAAAGGCTTGGGAACTACTGATGTGGGTTTTTATTTTGACTTTCACAGTCAGAGACCATTGTCTCTGTTTGCCTCAGGCAATAGTGGGCCTAAGGAAGACTAGAGTTTGTTCCTGAAAGGATGCACAGAGAAAGCACCAAGACACCAAAAATGAGAGAAAAAAAATTAAGACAAACTGGCAGTAAGGCTTTTGTGGCGTTGAGGTTTATAGCTATCTTGGAAAGAAGCAGTCTGCTATTTTTATATTTTCTAGATTTTCAAATGCACAGCCTATATTGGAGCAGAACCTGTCTATAGTTGATGGAATATGACTCCACTCTCCACAGAGCCTTAAGCAGAGAATTCTAGGAAGAAAATTCAGACAAATGAGAATAAGCACACAGCTATGTGTTCATATATATTTTTTAAATGTGGGTTTTGACCCAGACAAGAGATCTGTAGGAAGAGATTTTAGCAGAACTAGAAGGCAGATGAAGGTGTCTGATGTGGCCATCAGATGTAGACCCTTACATGACTCTTCAGGAGGTGTGGGGGGGGATTATAGGGACTCTGTGCGAACAACTAGTGTGTTATTACTTTAAGGGGAAAGAACTAGTGCAGCCTATTAAGGTAAAATAAAAATCAAGCAAGCAAACATCTCCCCTCCCCCCCCAACAAAAATATAAAACAGACGGTCTCCCAATTAGTTCTCTGAAGGTTCCCATACGAATCTTTACTGAAGATCGTCCCCATTGTAGAAATGAGATGATTTATTTACTGAGGATTTCATGGGAAACTGCTGCACCTCTCATCTGTTTCAGGCAGAATTTGAGGTGAGGGTTGTATATGCTACAAACAGCAGTGTTCATATGGCAAGAGTGGCCCCTGAGATTTAATGTTCATGGGCTTTCAATGTCAGAGAGAGGTGGGCAGACAGACTCCAGGAAGAAAGACAGCAAGGCTGAACCATGGGAGGAGAAAGACAGGAAAAGCAGGATAATGTGTTCCTTGCAAGGCTTAGTTTCTTGTTCTTTATCATGATTATATTCCTCTTCTGGAGGCCAAGGATCAGTCACCTGAATAGACTTTATTGGATCCTAGAGATATTGAATTCTAGCTAAAGTTTAAACTGAATTACACATTTAGTTATTGTTAGTTCCTCATTTGTCAGCAATGGATATAAGCCTAGAGAAACATAGTCACCTTTTAACTATTAATCTGTTTTTATGATTTTAACACTGGTGAGACCTTCCTTCCTGCCCACCACTGTCCAGTACACAAACATTTTCTGTGTTGTTTGGATCTACTTCCAGAAGTGAGTTTACTTTTGATTTTGCTTTTCACTCAGTGTCTGAATTGTCACCTGTACTGAAAAATGACATTTTTTAAATGTTAATTTGATTTCCCTCTTTTTTCATTTCAACGTACTTTAGTAGCTCTCTCTCGCTTGAGCCTTTCTCTTCTGATTTTTCCATGTGTGGTTATTCTAGACTCATCTTTTAAAACAAAGACCCAGTTCTTTAAAAATCCAGTGGTTATGATTATGTATTAAATTACCAAATACCTCTCAGTTTTATATGAAATCATTTCCAAACAGTTAATATTTTTTGACCCTCCTTTGGTCACTATAAAATAATCGTGGAAGTCGTCCACATGAGGTGCTTTTGAGTAAGATGTGTGGGCCTTTGAAGTCCCAGTCTTTAAGTTGATGCATTTCCCTGCGGTGCCATCTCTGCTCTGCCACTTATTTCTCCTTGAATTCTGGAATGCCAACCCTTTGGAATGTATGCTGTGGGAATCCAGGGACATTTTCAAAATAAAACACACAATGTGAGTACAGTGGTAAGAATAGGATCTCACTGATAGAGAGAACAATGTCTAACAGAAATGATGCTATCCCTCCAGGCATGAAGAAGAGAACATCTTGCTGGGGAAAACCCTCACCAGATGAGGGAATAATGAAATTATGAAGATACTTTGCAAGACTCCCGAGAAGACCCATGACTTCTAAGAATTTGGAAAATATATCAAAAGAGAATGCAGCTGAAATTTCCCATAAACTTGAAATCTCTGGATGTGATCGGATCAGCAGAAGGTGCCAGCTTTATAAATGTCAGTCATGGGAAGAATATAGCTCAGACATTAGGAAGGTTGTCTTCATTAGGGACTCCTTTTTTCATTAGGGAGGCAAAGGCAGGAGAATTTCAAGGCCACCCTGGTCTAAAAAGTGAGAAACAGACTGTCTTCACAAAGCAAGCTTGACTTACCCTGTACAATTTCCCCTTTGTTTAAATATATTGATTAAATGACTTTTATTTTTAAAAAAATCTAAACATTTGTTGTTGTCGAATAGATAAAAGGTTCTGTAAAATTTATTATTATTTTTATTTTACTTACTTTCATAGGCCTTTATGAAATTTGTAATTATGTCTTGATGCTTGTGTATATTGTACAATGTCCAAATCAATGTAGGTATGTTTATATCCTCATGTGCTTATAATTTCTGTATGGTAATAATATATAAAGTCCTGTCTCCTAACCTATTGAAAATATAAACTGTATTATTTTCCAATATTGTCAATATTGAGAAAAGCTTTATCTCTGTAGTCTTCCTAATGTGTGATATGTAGTAGAGTCAAATTTCTAGTTTTCATCTGACTGTAACTCAGTTCTGATTGGTTGACTGCTGCCCATTCTTCTGTCTTCTTACTCTCATTGTCCTCTCTAAATTTGTGTATCTATTTTATTTTTGAGATTTCACATGTGAATGAACTTATGCAGAACTCTTCTTTGCATGCATAGTTTATTTCAGTCAACATGTCTTCCAGTTTCATGGTGTTGCAAGTGACAGAATTTTCTTGCACCTACTGGTACTATAATCTGCATATAATATAATGCACATTGTTTATAGATTTCCTTTTCCCATTCATCAATTAATGAACATTTAGTTTGTTTCCATTTCTTGACTGTTGTGAATAATGCTTCAATTAAAATGGAAGCACATATATCTCTTCCAGATACTGTTTTCATGTCTTTTGGATATATATGAAAAGCTAACCTGCCATATATATGAAGAGCCAACCTGCCTCCATCTTAGACTTAAAAGTCATCTTAGAGTAAAGATAAACCTTTGTTTGTCAAGGATTGAGCTCTGCCCCAACTATGATTTTAACTACAAATGATTCTGCCATACTCATTCCAGCAATGGAAATAATGTCTCTGTTTCAAAAAGTTGTTTATAACCATATTGCAACCTTCCCTTGTTTAAAAATGTTGTTATGCTGCCTTGTTAGGCCTACCTTACAACCAACCGTGTCCTTAATTCAGGAGGGACTAAGTTGTTATGATTACATTTTGTTCCTGTAATTCTCCATTTGGAACCCCCCTACTCCCGAGCTATATAAGCTTTGTCTTTCTTATTGCTGACCCCCTGAACCGTACCTTAGAGGGAAGCAGCCTATGTACAAAAATAATAAAATCTTCCATTAATTAATTGCTTGCTTTATCTAACTTGGCCATGATGATTTGGGTCAGTGATCTTTCTCCTGCCACTTTTGGGATTAACATATACCCAGTGGTTGCCTCACTGGATCATATGATAGTTAAATTTTATCAAGAATATATAAGAACCTCCCTTTTCTCAACAAAATCACCAGCACTTGTATTCATTTACTTTTTAAAATTTAATTCTATAATACGTTTTTAACAGAAATAGAATTGTATATACAGTTTAAATGATACTACTAATCATTGCAGAACCAATGGGACTCATTCTTGGGAGAGGCAAATTCCATTTTATTCATCGGCCATTAGTTGCTTATAGTTCTTTGACTAGAGATGAGATCCTATTAACTTCTTTCCTTTCCAGGTTGATATCTCCATTTACATTGCCATTTTCTAGTCTTGTTGGTGTAGTAGATTTCCCAGTATTCTGATTCCTATGGTCCCTTTACCACCTCTTCTGTGTTGTTCCCTTAGCCGTAGATGCAGAAACTGTAATGTAGATGTATCTGTTAGGGATGGCTCCCCACCATTTGTTAATGGCTGCATTATGCCCGGCTGTGACACCATGATGGTTTTCATTTGCTGCGAAACAAGGCTTCTTCAGTGAAGAGTCGTAGTTATACTTATCCAGAAAAGGTGGCTTGTGTACCACGTTTGTCTTTTTCTTTTTTTTTTTTTATAATAGTCATTCTAACTTGTAAAATGGCATCTCTAAGTGCTTTTTATTTGTATTTCACAGAAGATTAATAATGAACACTTTCTCATTTTCTCCTTAAGCCATTGATCACTTATTAAATATGTTCTCTGGTGTGACAATAAGTCTTCTGTTTTGGTATGCTATGTGCAATGGAATTACAGCTTAAGTCACTTAGAGGACTGAGGTTCTATTCAGATGCTACACAGCACGAGGATTTGAAGGTCACACAGACCCCTGATATGGAACCAGCATAGGATTTTTTTTTTTTTTTTGGGAGAGCAATGTTCTTGTTTTTGTTTTACAGGCTTTGTTTTGATAACTCATTGCTGAAGGTTGTTTTTATTTTCACCCTATAGTTTGGGATTGTTGATGCAGTTTTCTCTTGATAACTGTCAGAAGAATAGTTTCTGGGAATAGCTTCTGGAAGTTTCTTTTTCAGTTAGTCAAGCTCTACAAAGCAGAGAAATAGAAAAGAACAAAATATCACAGAAAACTTAAGCCTCTCTTTTTATATGTTTTAACTTTAACAATACTAACAGAGGTTCAAGAGAATATGAGAGAACATCTATTGCCTCTTGAATAGAATATGCAAGCTCACTAACAATAAATAGAGTGACATTATTCATAATGCAATGGAATGGAAGATTATTTAGTGCTTATAATTCTCTTGAGGGATTTTAATCTCTCTTTTAAAAATTATTTTTGTGTGTATGTGCATTTGCTTTCTTGAGTTTACATGTATCATGTGCCTACAGTACCTGCAGAGACCAAAAGAGGGCGTCAGGGACCCTGAAACTGGAGTTAGAAATGACTGTAAGTTGTTGTGGGGTTGCTGTGAAGTGAACCCAGGTTCTCTGCCAGAGCAGCTAATACTTTTAACCATAGAGACCTCCCTCCTACCAGTAATTCATTTCTTTCTTCCTTCCTCTTCCTTCCTTCTGTCCTTCCTTCCTCTTTCTTTCTTCCTTTCTTCCTTCCCCCCTCTTTCTTTCTTTCTTTCTTTTTCTTTCTTTTTTTTTTTTTTTTTTTTTGAGAGAAAACAAAGGCAACCATCCAAACAAAGAAACCAAGATGAGCCATCCTTCGTGGTGGGATTGGAATATAAGAGTATAAGTTCCCCTTCAAAACAGGTTCCCATTGTTCCACGCTTGCAATTACTACTCAGATGTGAGATGGCAGCCACGCAGAGAAAGCATGGAGGGACAGCATCGTCGAACTGGAGCAGAAATAAAACTCTGGATCAGGTTCTGAATGAGAGACAGGTCAAGAGAATTCATGGTCATAGTGTGCCTGGAGAGATAATTCCATATCCAGAAATACTAATGTTATATATTTTTGATTGTTTGCTATATAACGAAGGGAACAAATTCCCTTCTGTGAGTGATATGTAAACACATCAACATTGTTTATGTTACAGTTACAGTATATTAGTAGGGCTAATTCAAAAAGGCTTTGCATTTTAAGCCTACATTAAAGCAATGATAAAAGTTGCCACAAGAATCTCAGGATATGAAATAATCTGATTCTGGGCAGGAATCTTTCAAACTCTTGGCATTTGGGACTAGTCTGTGAAAATCCAGTTAATGGACAGTGAGTTCCTTTTGATAGTCCAGACTGGTGAGATTCAGAATATAGTCAGGCTGCCTCCCTCCTCATCTAACCTCTTTGATATGCTCACATTTTCTCATATTTCCAGGGACAACGATGCCCTCCAATTTTATCTGCATTCCTTATGAGTTGGGAAATCATTAATAGCATATCTTTGCTTTTCCACTTAATTGGGCATCCCCAGAATTTGGTCAGAACAGATGTATTGCAGATTTCACTGCTGTTCAATCAGTATCCTCCTAGTCATGAACATAGGCCTAGAACTAAGAGCACAAAACATGTTCCATAGCACACACTCTTAAAAAAGCATGTGTGTTTGGTTTGGATGGATGATTTAGTTCCATTCCAAACCATGCTCTAGACATCAGCGCTGTTGACATACTGTGTATAGATCAATAAAATATATCTTCTAAGTATTTTGACATCCTTCTTGTTCATGTTTATTTAAGTCTTTTTTACTCAGTTTGGGTTTTGGGGGATGGGCATCTCCCTATGTATAGCTCAAGATGTCCTCAAACTCATGACATTTTTTATCATGATATCTCGTGTACTAGGATTAAAAGTATACACCACCATGTGTGCTTCACTGAATTAGATCCCGTGTGTGTGTGTGTGTGTGTGTGTGTGTGTGTGTGTGTGTGAGAGAGAGAGAGAGAGAGACAGACAGACAGACAGACAGAGAGACAGAAAGAGAGAGAGACAGAAAGAGAGAGACAGAAAGAGAGAGAGAGAGAGAAAAAGAGAGAGCGCTTGCCTATAACTCCTTTCACAGGGTAAACAATGTCTTCCTTGGTCATTTTTTGGATTCACTGACACATTTCACATGAACATTAATGTTACATTAAAATAGTTTTCCTTATTTGTATCTTATGCGAATGGATGCTTTGCTTCCATGCATGTCTGTACACTACGTGTGGACAGAGCACCCAGGGATTCAGAAAAGAGTGGCATGTCCCCAGAGACTGGAGTCCAACATGGTTGTAAGTGTCCATGTGGGTGCTGGGACTTAAACCCGGGTCAGCGGAAGGGCAGTCAGTGCTCTTAACCATTGATCCATTTCTCCAGCCCCAAACACTAATACTTGCAAACTGCATTATAGCTAGAAGTATTCGTTTCTAATTCGTGTTTTGTTCAAAGTATATTAGATTTTTATTTTCCATAATGCTAAAATATTCTTATATATATTCCTTATATAAGTCCTCAAAACTTCATGCCATTTTGAGCATATAATGACAAATCCAGCAATATTTTCTAAATCATTAACTTTGATTTCCCAGGTGTATAAATTATTTTTGAGTAGTAGTGGCTTGAAGGCTGCATATTTTGATTTATTCGGATATGGCTGACAGATGATTTAAAGTGTCTTATAATTATAAAATATGATCGTTTATCGAGACAGGTGTACATATGGTGCGCTTTCTGAAATGAAATAAAATGTGCAAGTCTAGCATCTGTGTGGAACGCATCCATCACAGCAGGGTCTGGGAAACTATTGGAAGCTTCTTTTGCTTTTACTGTAGAAATAGCCTTTCTCATGCCCATTCTACACAGTTACTATTTTCTGTCAGAGGCAAACTTTTGCAAACTTGCTTACATTCCACAACCCCCAGTGTCCTTTTATTTATTTTTAATTTAATTTATTTTTTTTTATTTTACATATCGATCCCAATTCCCTCTCCCTCCTTCCCTCTCTCTCCCCCTCACACGCACCCTCCCACCCATCCCCCCCCCACTCCACATGTAGGGTGATGCTCTCCAGGAGGGGTCATCTAAATCTGTCAAGTCATTTGAAGAAGGGACTAGGACTTCTCTCCTGTCTCTAGGTTAAGGGAGTATCCCTCGGTGGGAGATGTCCCTGCAAGGTCCTTTTGTGCACCAGGGATACATCCTGGTTCCACTGTCTGAGGGCCCTTAGACTGCTCAGTCCTTCTAGCTGAGACCCATGTTCAAGGGGTCTGAGTCAGTCCCATGCTGGATTCCCAGCTATCAGTCTGGGGGCCCATTAGCTCCTCCTTGTTCAGGTCAGCTGTCTCTATGTGTTTCTGCAACGTGGTCTTGTTCTCCCTCTCTTCATCTGGATTCTAGTTTGGCTCCGTGTTTAGTTGTGGGTCACTGGTTTATTATTAGGTTATGTATTGTGTTTGGACACGGACTGAGATGTTAAAGCAACAGTGGAGATGTAGTCTTGAAGCTGATTTTAAATTTCTCCTATAAATAAGTACCCAGTATAGGGTAGCTCCCTCTGCATTGGTTGGCTCCCTCTGCATATCCATGTCATCCACTGGTGATGTTGTACCATCATTTTCTCCTAATGTATTGTTCACAATCTAACTAAACTGACAGTGGAGGTGACATCTAACACAGATGTTTTTTTATCTTAAGGACACAAACTAGAAGCCACTCAGATAGCTTCCCGTCACATGTGACCATGTAACTTTCCTTTTTTGTTACACACACACACACACACACACACACACACACACACACACAGACACACACACACACACACACACCAAAACCCTAGGGAGCATAGCTCATGGGACAGTTGATTGAACCTGTGTTATTAAAAGCAGAAAGTAGGACACAGAAAAGGCTGAACGTTTTGATTCATGCTGCTCTTCTGGTCATGCCCCATCAGTATCTCCCTCTTCCTTGCCTTAGTCATTTTCTTTCTTTCTTTTTTCTCTTTCTTTCTTTTTAATTGAAATCAGAAACGCTCTTATTTTACATATCAATTGCAGTCCCCTTTCTCTCCCACCCTCCCATACCTCCCACTAATCCCCCATTCCTCGCCGCACCCCCTTTCTGCTCCCCAGGGAGGGTGAGGCCTTCCATGGGGGATCATCAAAGTCTGTCACATTATTCACAAATTCTTAAACTCTGGATGATTTGAAACTTCTCCTGGTTCATATCTGGTATTATGTGCAAAGACAGGGCTCTTACAGGCTAATTGATGAACATCTTCTACTTGGTTAATACAATGACCCTGTCATGTTTGACTTATCATCAAAGCTATTCTTCTTGAAACTTATTTTTTTCTTATTTTACATATCGATCCCAGTTTTCTCTTCCTCCCTTCCTCCTCCCTCCCTCTCTGTCCCTCCCATGCCTTAGTCATTTTCTTTAAAAAAACAACAACAAAAAAAAAAAAAAAAAAAAAAAAAAAAAAAAAGAGTATTCAAAGTTCCTTTTAATTATCCCATCTAGGATAAACTAGGGTAAATAAAATGAGTGCCATATTTCTTTCTTTGAAAAGTTTGAGGCTTAGTTTTTGCTACCTGGTGAGTCTCAAGTGAATACACACATTCTGTATTCCCCAGTTTATCCTGTGTGACTCCCTGTTTCCTGCTTGTGGAACAGTTTCAGAGTGTGCTTCCATGGACATGATGTTTTGCCCAACCATACTGGGTCATCCAATCATGCCCCAAATTCTCTGATATTATAAGCCAAGCTATAATTGTTTCATCTTTTAATTTATTTCTCAGCTGTTTGGATGCAACAACCACAAAAGGATTTAATACAGAAGCATCCTAGCCTAAGGTAAGCTAAAGGTAGCATGTTGTTAAATGACTGACAGGAAGAAGAAAGAAAGGGAAAGAAAAGAGGAGGGAAGAGGGATGCATAGAGGAATAAAAAGAAAGAAAGAAAGAAAATAAATCAAAGTAACAGAACTGAAAAGGAAACAATAGCCAACATTTAGTTAGAAAAAACAACAAACAAATAAAAAAAGGTGACTATTAATTTTATTATGCTCAATTTCAGAGAGACTTGTCTACTGCTAATGGACAATTTTGTCATTCTTTGAAAAACTAAGCATTCATAATTAATTTTTTTGAGCTCTTCAAAGTAGGACATGGGTAGATTATCCATCCCTTTGGAATATCAATTGAAAACAACCACCACAAGTACAGAGTTTTAAAGACTGAAGGAAATATTCCATTATAGGGAAAGTAGGCAAAATTTACAAAGTATTTTTAAAAAGTTATTCAATTTCGTAAGTAATAAAATAACTGTTAACTGATCTTGATTGTTTTCCTGTTAGCAATTTATTTGGGTCACTGCACTTTTTATACCACTCTTTAATATATTCTCCACAGAATCCTCAATTGACTGCAGATATGATTAACAGTAGGGCTCCCCTGCTGTTTGGCTCAATCATTCATGACTTCACCAGATGGTTTTGCTTTTTGGGCCAATGCTTTTTTTCATATTGTATTCCCTCCCCTGGATATAGTCAAGATGCAAAATATGACACTAAATTTCATTACTAAAACAAAAAATGGTAGGTAGAAAAAAAAAACTTTTATTTTCTCATACTTAAAGTTAATAATCAGCTTGCTGCTGTGAGCTAGGTAATTTTATAGCATATTTGTTTTCCTCAATTACTTACTTGATATTTCTCCTCTTTATTGACAAAAGTGCCATTAGATTTTACCACCTCTAACAGCCATTTGGCCTGCCTATTATTTTTATAGACGTTCCTTATTTAACAGTTTCATTTAATGTGTGGTCAGAATCTCACTGAGCAAAGCTCATTATCTATTACTCTTCTAATTATTACAGGTCTGTATAAACAGCATGTAGTTTGAAGTACATCTAAGTAGATACAGACAAAAATGCATATCTGAAATGTTCATCCATATTTTAATAGGGCAATATAAATTATCTGGAAACTAATGGATTTATGAAAAAAAGTATGTCATTCAAAGCATGGAATATTTTTGGAAATTCTTCTGCTCTTTAGAAAATATCATATAGTTTTTTGTAACTCTATTGCTTTCTGACGTTGGTGAAGAATTCAAAGATTTTCAATGTGTTAGTTTATAAAGTTGTTACTCTATGTCGTTTACTTTGTGTGTGCTTGCTCACAGGTGTGTGCATGGATATATATGTATGGGTGAGTGGGTATGTGTATGTATGTATAAGGAAGTTTAACATGTAGTAAAAGTATAAGTTCAAAGATTTGTTTTTTCATTAGAATATGTAAACCTTAGCTTTGAACAGAAGGAATCACTTAGATCAATTCTGCTATTTTTACAAAGACATAAAGCAGGATTTAGACATATTAATGTCCATAGCCATTCCTTCAACTCTAAGTGGCAAGTAGGAAAGTGACAATTTTAGTTCCTTCTTACCCATTACCCATCTTTTGTTTCCTCCAATTTTGAGTGAAGTTTGTAGTTTTAGAATATGAATCTCAGTTGCTTACATCATGTAACCATTAATAGATGCTATATTTAAAGATCAAGTGAAATATGCAAACTACTTTTTATTCTCAAAACAACAGAAAACTTTAGCTCCCATACTTACTGATTTCTAAATTTTGTAAATGTTAATCAAGTTTGGAATGATGACTTGAGTTTATAATAAGAATAAGGTTGATTTAAATATGTTTATTCAAAGAAGTAATTTTATGTTTCATCTGCATTTTTTCTGT
The DNA here is from genome assembly GCF_943737965.1 of Phodopus roborovskii. Taxonomy (NCBI): domain Eukaryota; kingdom Metazoa; phylum Chordata; class Mammalia; order Rodentia; family Cricetidae; genus Phodopus; species Phodopus roborovskii. Next base: position 10,870,654 of record NW_026126618.1, read on the forward strand.
TGTTTTTAGTTACTTACTTTATGCCTCTGAATACATTTCAATAAAAATGAAAGGCTATAGTTTGTGATACATATACCAGAATATAGTCTCTTTAAAGGCCAGAACCTAGCGTATTGGATGATCTCATTCATAGAATTTATAGGGATCTAGCACAATACACTCAATAAATGAGTATGACCAGCCCAATGAATATAATTATAGTGTACAAACTATGTGTTTAATATGTAGAAATGTATTCATGCATTCATACAGATGTATTAAAATGTCCTATTTATAACATTTGAAAGATTAGTTTGCTTAAGTATTATTAAGTCTCTTTAGAATGAATTCCATAATTTGGACAATACTGAATGGTGAAATGGGTGGGGTGAGAATCTATGTGAAACTCTGTGTAGAAAAGGAGGAGATATGATATTTGTTGGCAAAAAAAAGTAAGGTACATAAAGATGTAATTACTCATCATGTATGATATTTATCATATCATTCAAGGCTGGGAGTGGCAAATCATGAGTTTGAAGACTGGGGACGAGGGAAAGTAGAGGCTCCCATTGGGTGAAAGTTTTAGTACAGTGCTATTTTTCATTGACTGACTTCTCAGTGCACACGTATTTGCTGAGGGATGGACACATCCCATAGGGTAATGCAACCCCTTCATAGAAACTATACTTCTAATTTGATTTGCTTTAGGAAAATGCATTAAATATACACATATTAAAGGGTTGCTCATCAGATTAGTGGCATCTCAGGAAGTAACTGGAATCCCAATAACTTTAATGTCATCAATAAGTTAAACAATCAGTAAGTTCATAAGAAAATGGCTATTTGTAGGTAACAGAAAATGTGAAAAACGCGGTCTAGCTGGTAGAAGTGGGTAACCTTGAAATGAAATCCCTGACCTTTTTTTTTATATGTTACATTGGCATTGGCTTAATCAGGTATTTTATCACAATAATGAAAAGTGACAAAAACCCCCAAAAAACAAAAAACAAAACAAAACCCCAAATTAAATCAACAGCAACAACAACAAAAACTACTGCCAGCCATGATGTGGGACTATTGCTGTGACAATGTGACGATGTTTCAGAAGCTCTTGGGATTCATCTGCATGACGAGTTTGAAAAGTTTGGAAAAAAAAAATAAAAGGCCATAAAAACCATAGAATTATGTAAGCAGTGCATGACATGCAATTCTGGCGGAAGCACATAATATCAATAGGTGTGAAGATGGTAAATACTAGGCTTAGGGCGTTTAGGTGGGAATAAGAAGTCTGTTTGGTATTGAACTAGAGTCCATTAAGGTTCAGTGGGGACCCCATTTAATTGGACATGCTAATAGTGGAAGAGATAAACCTTGGGCTAACACAACTTGTGTATACCAATTACTTTTATGATTCAAAGTTATCAAGTAATAGTTTTAATTGGTTTTCCTGTAACTATTACTTGCAAATATTGGATATTTAGATTGTGCTTTTATGTACATTTACTATTTGAGTCCAGTTACTGGATGGAGGTTACCTAATTGTGTGTCTTCATAAAAGGAATACATTTCTCTGCTCATATATAAACCAGTTTTGCTGATACCAAAGATTCGCATTCTCTTTTCTGACACTTTATTATTTGCTGAAAAATAGTCTAATTACAGGCTTCTTCTCTCAGAGTCATAGTTCTAATTATTAGTCACATTGACCTTTTCTGTTGAATAGAAAGAAACAAATGTTACATCATAAACCATAAAAGCAATGGCATTAAATGCTAGCTGTAAAGAAGTGCATTCATTATGTACTCCCAAATTAGAGTGGAACATCTCTACATCTTTGCAAGGCTTGCATTTGGAAGTGTTTGACTTTTTTTTTTTTTTTTTTTTTTTTTTTTTTTTTTTAGAAGACTTGTTCATTTTTAATGTAACAGGCGGCAGGCTTTCATGACCCCAACGTTCTTCTTAGGAAGGAAACTTAAATCAAACTTTATATAGTGCTTAATGATAAGGCTTCTGCGGAGTTGGCATGCAACTTCAAATTTGTTCTGACTTTCTAACATTGCAGGAAGCAAATCACCCAAGTCATTTTTGTGGAGGGTGGTTGACAATAAAGACAATTTTCTGCAAACACTCATCAAGGCTAAGAACTGTTAAAGAGCATGCATACTGAACGGGCTGAAACTCAGCCAGGCTCTCCATAGTTAGTTATTTGAATTTTTTTTTCCATGTGTCATGTTTGACTGCAGTGTTTCCTTAATGAGGAAACTCAGATACAGGCTGTGTGCATTTGCTGACTTTAAGGGCAAATGGACTCTCTGTAGTAAAATAAACTCTATTCTACTTTAGCCAATTTTAAGAAACTTCTAGAATCCTTCTAAATATTGTATCTGGTATGAGAGGACTAATTCCCATGCTGACCATTCTATACTGATAAAGTGCTTTTCTTTGTTTATTTTTGCTACTACAATATGTGCATTTTTTTACATTGATACATTCAGTATGGATTTTAAAGATCTAGGTTCAGGGGAGGAAAAACCTATTAAGAGAGCCAAAAATAAATTTGAATATCCATTAAAACATAACAAGATTCAAAGTTGGAATGAAAAATCTATTAAGCTTTGTGAAGAGTGCCTTGATGGGGTTGTTGTTACAACATTTGAAAACGGAGGCATCTCAAACCATCATGGTATATATAATGGTCTATAACAGAATCATTCTTTGCTATGATGAAAATGATCTAGGCTATGGGTTCCTAGTGTTTTAAGAAAAGTGAAATCCTTTAAAAAACACCGATAAAGTGATACACTATCCTTTTCCATGTACACATCCATTCAACAATGCACATTTATTAACTGCAACAGGCTAAGCAGTTTTGAAGTTTTGACAGTGTAGCCATTAGTAAAAATGTTTCCCAACCTGATGAGTTTATATGCTACTAGGAGGAAAAAAATAACAAAGAGTGAATTAAGCAAACTATAATAACCACTGCAGGGTAAAACTATGGCAATATGGAGAGATATGGTGTGTTTTGGTATGTGATCATGGGAGGTAGACTCCAAGTGGGTTCCCTAGTACAATCTGGGATATGGATTTTGCTTGCCAGACTTAACTTGGAATGAGCTCCCCCACCCCCCAGGAAGGTTAAGTGAGTCACAAAGCTGAGGTGAGCAAGAAGTTGTCAGGGTAAGATGACGACTTCCGGTACACCAGCGAAGGCTCAGGTACGTAGCTGTGCTCTTTGGGACATAGGCATGCTATTTTGTAGCTACTGTTGGTTGGTAACTGGATGAGCTGGCCCGGCATGGCCAATAGAGGAGCATTTCCATAGGGCTTAGGGCAGCTATGTGGATAAAGGAGAGGCATCTTCAATTGAAACGATTGAAGCAATGGGTGCTCCGGCCTATATTCAGGATCTGAGTGGGACTCCAAATATGTTAATTCATGTAACTGAGAAAGCAGCGGAGAAACAGAGTCAAATATCTACAAGAATACTGCAGGGAGAAAGGACAGTGATTGCAGAGGTCTTAACTTTACTTGAGGGTCAGTTCCATGTCTAGCAAGAATACTGCACTGTGAATAAGAGGGTAGAAATACAGCGAGGAGGAACTAAGGGGAGGCAGATCATACGAAAGTCTTTAGGTCTCTTAGTGATATAAAGAGTTATTGGATTTTTATGGAGTATGTGATATGGAATTAGATTAAAATCATTATAACAGCTGTCATGTATGAAGACTACAGTAATACATAAGTTATAGAGTTAATGATTGTTCTTTTTGCATCCTCCAATCAAATAACCCCTTGCTCAACATACTTTGTTTTTATCTAGACTCTGTAAGTGCTATGCATATGCACAGGTGATGTATGTTGTTTGATTTTTTTTTTTTTTTTTTTTTTTTTTTGGCTTTTTAACAAACCCTCTACCCAGCTGTCTGGCCTTAGCTTGTTTTGTTTCTTGCAGATTTTTATATAAAAAAAAATCTTAAATTAACCCATCTATCTTTTGCCTCTGGGCATTTATCATTCTCTTTTGTAAATCTTACTTTCCTTCTTACCCTGTGGCTAGCTGGTGGCTGGTGGCTGGTGTCTGGGTGGCTCAGTGTCTGGGTGTCTGGTTGGCTGGTGTCTGGGTGTCTGGATGTCTGGGTGGCTAGGTATCTGGTGTCTGGGTGTCTGGGTGTCTGGTGTCTGGGTGTCTGGGTGTCTGGGTGTCTGGTGTCTGTGTGTCTGGGTATCTGGGTGTCTGGGTGTCTGGGTGGCTGGGTGTCTGGGTGGCTAGGTGTCTGTGTGTCTGTGTGTCTGGGTGTCTCGGTGTCTGGGTGTCTGGGTGTCTCGGTGTCTGGGTGTCTGGGTGTCTGGGTGTCTCGGTGTCTGGGTGGCTCGGTGTCTGGGTGTCTGGGTGTCTCGGTGTCTGGGTGTCTGTGTCTGTGTGTCTGTGTGTCTGTGTGTCTGGGTGTTTGGGTGGCTCGGTGTCTGAGTGTCTGGGTGTCTGGGTGGCTCGGTGTCTGGGTGTCTGGGTGGCTTGGTGTCTGGGTGTCTGGGTGTCTGGGTTTCTGGGTGTCTGGGTGGCTCGGTGTCTGGGTGTCTGGGTTTCTGGGTGTCTGGGTGTCTGGGTGGCTGGGTGTCTGGGTGGCTAGGTGTCTGTGTGTCTGTGTGTCTGTGTGTCTGTGTGTCTGGGTGTCTGGGTGTCTGGTGTCTGGGTGTCTGGGTGTCTGGGTGGCTGGTGTCTGTGTGTCTGGGTATCTGGGTGTCTGGGTGTCTGGGTGGCTGGGTGTCTGGGTGGCTAGGTGTCTGTGTGTCTGTGTGTCTGTGTGTCTGGGTGTCTGGGTGTCTGGGTGTCTGGGTGTCTCGGTGTCTGGGTGTCTGGGTGTCTGGGTGTCTGGGTGTCTCGGTGTCTGGGTGTCTGGGTGTCTGTGTCTGTGTGTCTGTGTGTCTGGGTGTCTGGGTGTTTGGGTGGCTCGGTGTCTGAGTGTCTGGGTGTCTGGGTGGCTCGGTGTCTGGGTGTCTGGGTGGCTCGGTGTCTGGGTGTCTGGGTGTCTGGGTTTCTGGGTGTCTGGGTGGCTCGGTGTCTGGGTGTCTGGGTTTCTGGGTGTCTGTGTGGCTGGTGTCTGGGTGTCTGGGTATCTGGGTGGCTCGGTGTCTGGGTGTCTGGGTGGCTCGGTGTCTGGGTGTCTGGGTGTCTGGGTGGCTCAGTGTCTGGGTGTCTGGGTGTCTGGGTGGCTCGGTGTCTGGGTGTCTGGGTGGCTCGGTGTCTGGGTGTCTGGGTGTCTGGGTGGCTCGGTGTCTGGGTGTCTGGGTGTCTGGGTGTCTGGGTGGCTGGTGTCTGGGTGGCTAGGTGTCTGGGTGTCTGGGTGTCTGGGTGGCTAGGTGTCTGGGTGTCTGGGTGTCTGGCCCCTGACGTCCCCTCCTTGTTCTCCCATTGCTGCCCATGCCTGTCCACATTTCCCCTTCTATTTATCCTCTCTGCCTGCCAGCCCTGCCTACCCTTGCTCTTGCCTCACGATTGGTCATTCCGCTGTTTATTAGGACCATCAGGTGTTTTGGACAAACAAAGAATCACAGCTTCACAGAGTTAAACAAATGCAGCATAAACAAAATCCACACACATTAACATAATAATCTATCACAGGGTATTTTGCAACAACATTATAGAGGTTCCAACTGGAAGCCAGTCTTTAGCTCCATATGTAGGAAGGATACAGTTCTTGGCACACATGTAGATCTATTGACTTTTTGGAATAAAACTTGAGTTTTTAAGTGTGTGAGTCTCCAATACAAGAGGATGATATTTGATATTTCCTTCCTTCCCTCCTTCCTTCCCTCCCTCCCTCCCTCCTTTCTTTCTTCCTTCCTTCTTCCCTTCCTCCCTTCCTCTCTCTCTTTCTCTCCCGTCTATACTTTCTTTCTTCCTCTTCCTTTTTTAATCAAAAGAAGCAAGATAGAATAATTTGGAGTAAAGAATAGTATTGACTGAAAGTGACTCAAAGGACAGAATACTCAAGGGCTACTTTTTGTCATTTTCTGAAAAAAGAAAGAACATTTGGTTTGCCTTAGGGGCTGACATACAGTGATAAAAGGTAAAGCTTGTTGCAAATGCTAGCTATAGGATGTGTCAGAAGGTCTTAAGGGAATTCAGAATGTTGCATCTTGCCAGATAGTAGTCTACAAGTTTAAACATTTTTGGATGTCACTTCTGTTGTGGACCTGCATAATTTTATATGTTATTTATTCATTGTGCCTGCTTTGTTGGATTCATTCTACCTGACATCAAGATATCAGAGACCATATATATATATATATATATATATATATATATATATATATATATGTATATGTGTACATATATGTATATGTATATATGTACATATATATACATATATATGAATGTATATATTGAGAGTCTGTTACAGTGTCTACGTTCAATACATACATAAATCTTCACAATCAAGCGCTAGAACTACACTAACCCACATTGGACAATAGGACTTGGTGTATAGTGTATAAATTGTGCTGTGAATAGGGACAGCTGACCTGAACAAGGAGGAGCTAATGGGCCCCCAGACTGATAGCTGGGAATCCAGCATGGGACCGACTCAGACCCCCTGAACATGGGTCTCAGTTAGAAGGCCTGGGACAGTCTAAGGGACCTCTGACAATGGAACCAGGATGCATCCCTGGTGCACAAAAGGACTTTGGGAGCACATCCTCCATGGAGGGATACTCGCTTAGCCTAGAGGCAGGAGGGAGGGCCTAGTCCTTACTCCAAATGACTTGACAGATTTAGATGACCCCTCCTGGAAGGTATCACCCTGCATGTGGAGTGTGGGGGAGATGGGAGGGGAGAGTGGTTGGGGGGCATGGGAGGGAGCGAGAGAGGGAGGGAGGGAAGGAGAGGGAACTGACATGTAAAATAAAAATAAATTGTGCTGTGAAGACAAGGAAGAGCTCTATGGCTTGAATCCCGTAAGTGGTTTACTTCTCTAAAGTACTGGTAGTTTGTCCTGGGTTTGATGGTGAGCAAGTACTTTGAAATACAGAAATTTTAAGAGTTTGATAGGCCTTCATTCTATCAAGCTGAAGTAAACTTCAGTTTCTTGTCACAATAGCTTTTATTGTTTTGTCCTGGAAGTTTAGATCATCCCCTAAAAATGATACTGCTCTAGCTTAGATCATGTGTCCCCAGAGGCCCTGGTATTAGGGGCTTGGTTTCTAGTTCATTGCAGCCAGGAGATGTTTAACTCATGAGAGACTGAAGCCTGGTGGGAGGGAGATGGGTCCCTGAAAGCTTGCCTGTGGGAGATTGTTGGGCTGTAGGCTATTTTTCTTGTCTTTTGATCCTCTGTCCTGAACTAATAAAATTTAGCTCAGCACGTTTTCCATGATACACAGGTTTCCTTAGCACTCAAAGCAACAGTACTAACTGAGCTCAGCCTCTAGTCAAAATATGTTTATATATATATATATATATATATATATATATATATATATATATATAATTTTTATTTTTTTACCTGAAGTGTGTATGGTAGTAGAACACAGAGGCATCAAGCCTAAAAAGAGACTTGACAGGAGAGCTGAGGTTACTACTGAGGTAGAGGAAGGGAGGATGGATACAGAACCCCAGGGATGTTGGAAAAAATCACCCCCATACGTTTTGACTTGTAACTCTAATGTTTACTCTTAACCCAGATATACCCAAGCAAACCTTATTCATCATGGTTAGCTGGATGCCTGTTAGAACTGTTGAGCGGGGTTGAATCTATCCTCCCCCCCCCCCCCGCCCTTTACCAGCTCAGTAGAGTCTTCTCTGCACACCTCTGAAGAAGCCACACTTACTGCAATTCTCCAATAGTGCAAACTACTAATAAAAGGAGACCCATGCTGATCGCACTTTGCATTCCTCTACAGGGAAACTGTGTCAGCTGTTCCAAAGAAGCTGAGGTACATGCTAAAGGGAGAGAGCGTTCATGGAACTCGGCTGCACGCTATATGTTACAGACGCTGCTACAGTTGCCTATCACAGTAATGGAAAGTGAGCTGGAAGAGGATGGACTGAAATGGACGACAGTGTAAATTGGTTTCAAATGACTTGAGTGTTTTAAGAGGACTTTTGTGTTAGTTTATGCTCTTTAGTATATTTGGAGGCATCTGATCTTTTTTTTTTTTTTTTTTTTTTCAGTTAAGAAGTTACCCAGGAAAGTAAATAGCTACATCATAATGCATAAAAAAATGATGTGATATCCTCTAACATGCATCCTCTATTCCAAGGGCAACACCATGGAAGATTATATATTTTGTTATATTGCTTGATTTTTGGTTAGCGTTGTGAATTGTTTAAGGAAATGCCTCATTTAAAAATTTCCTTTTCTTTTTCACATTTTTTTTTTGGTTTTGGTTAGTTGAGATACTTTCTCTGGCTGTCCTGGAACTTGCTTGGTTGACCAGGCTGTCTGCAAACATACAGATCTGTCTATCTCTGCCTCGTGAATTCGTGTGAGGGTTAAAGTCTTGGGCCACTACAACAACCAGGTTAAAATTTTAATTTCTTTTCTTTTCAGCAGCTTGAAGAGTTGAAGTTCAGCAGCTTGATAGTGTAATCTTTATATACTAGGGCTGTCTGAAACGTTCTGTAGTAAGAATAATCATCATTTTCTTGAATTGAAGTGTGTTAATGTGAAAAATGACACTGCTTTGGAAACTGTTTTAAACACTGGGAAAAGGGAATATGACAGCGCTCATTCTACTGTCTTACATTCATTACATTTAGTAAGAAGTTACATAAAGTCATTGCCACACAAATGTGACATACAGTTTGAATGGTGACAACTATTTTACTTGTAATATTATTTGTACTTAGTTTGAAGTGAGTTTTACTGTGTTCACATGTGCAACTCACTACAATCCCACAATTTGTTAGACTTTAGTGCATTTACAGATGGAATTATCTCTGTGTTTACCCTTGGGAAATTTTTATCTGTATCTAACAAATTTTCTATTGTATGACCCCTTTAACATTCATTCTTTTACTCTTGTCTGTCCCTGTCATTTATTAACAATCTGGAATCTACATTCTGATTCTGTTGTTTTTCTCTTTGTAACATCTCATACACATGGGCTCATGCAAAATGTATTTTGTGACTGTGTTCTTTCATTTAAGTATGCTTTCAATGTTCATTCAGGCTCTTATATAAATCAATAATTTTCTGTTTATTGCTAAGTTATATGCCACAATGTGGGTGTACCAAATTTCGTGTATTTAATTCTTCTTATTTTTAAGCTATTATGAAAATTGCCATTGAAAACTTTGGTTAAATTTGTTTTTCAAAAGATGTAGAGTCCCACAGCCAGACATTAGGCAGAGCTATAGGAGTCCTGTGCCTGTGAAGAAGGGGGAGGAAAGATCTGTGGAACCAGGACTCATGGGGACTCACAGAGATCAGGGAGCCTGTATGGGTTTGACCTAGGTCCTCAGCACATAAGTTAGGGCTGAGTAGCTTGGTGCTCTTGTGGGATTCCTAACAGTGGGCGTGGGGTGGTCACTGACTCTTGTACCTACTTATGAGACCCTTTTCCTCCTACTGGGTTGCCTCTTCCAGCCTTGATGTGGTGGTCTGTGCCATGTTAGTAGCATAGTATGCCTTGTTTGTTTACTTTCATGGGAAGCCCTCTCTTTATTGAGGGGAGAGGGAGTAAGGGTGGATCTCGGGGATAATGGAGGGGGTGAGAGACTCAGGGGAGAGGAAGAAGTAGAAATGGAGGCAAGTAAGTTATTAAAAAAATATAATTTTGTTTTTTGTGAAAAATTCATGCACATCTAAAGTACATTCTCATGTCTAAAATCCCCCACACATCTCATTTCTGTTAATTTTCCTTCAACTCAATTCCCTTTGAATATAATTTTGAGGTTCTTGAGTTTAACGGGGATTATCTTTGTGACCATGAGTTTGGAACTGTCCATTGGAGCCTTGCAGTCTTCTTGATGGTTACCGGAGTGAAAAAAAATCCATCAGTAGCCAATAGTTCACCAGGAAAGGTGTTGAGCCCTATAAACTCATCTCTGATCCACAGAGGTTGATAGACTTAGTCTTGTGTAGGTCTATTGAAGACAGCCATAGCTTCCGAGAAGTCATGTCTGCATATTTTATGCCATGTCCGAAGAATAACATTTCACAGCTCTTACCCATGTTATTCAGCTGCTAAAGTCTTTCCATTGCCTTCTCTGAGCCTTAGAGGGGGTAATTTAAATGGTCATTTTAGAGCTGAGCACTCAACCGTCGCTTAGCCCCAGTATCGTTTGCAACCATGAAGCTATGCATTTATCATTATCTATTGGAAAGGGATGCTTCTCTGATTAAGTTTCAGAGTTTCTTTTTATCTATAGATATAAATATAAATATTTAGAAGACATTTTGGCACTGTGACAATTTATGTAAACATTAAGATGTTTCTCTCTTAGAGCCTCAGACTGGATCAGTGATGGCTTTTTGCCTGGGTTTTACAGTACAGGATATGAATTTCTGCTTCTGAAGTTGGTCTCAAATCCAATCATAATATGAATATTTGAATATCAATTATTTTGTGGACATGATTTTATGTCTTTTGAGTATGTACTAGAGGCATTTTTTTTCTGACACTAATGATGTTAAACATCACTTTATGTGCTTATTAGCTTTATGTCCCATTGTAATATTGTCTTTCCTATTATTATCTTAGGATTTCTTTTCTTTTGTAATCATGGAAACTACACATTTAAATGCATAATATACATAAAGCAGAGTGCCTGTTTTGAGTGTATTTAGACAGTTATATAAGGTATTGATTATTTCTTTATTGCTGATAGAATCATGAGGTCTGGGTGTCTTCTCCCACAATCCCAATGGGAGGCCTGTGAGTTCAGTAAGACTGTGTGTGCGAGTAAAATTAACAAAAACCTGACATCTGAATATAGTTATATGTTGTACCTTAGGGTAAGTATTTTTAAAGTTTAAAATTGAAAGATAAATAGTGACTTAAAAAAAACCCCAAGTGATTTTAGATTAAAAAAATGAGTTTCAAACATTAGAGGAGGGAGATCATCTAGTGTGTAAAGACATGTGGCTACAAGCCTATAAACTGAGTTGATACACCAAACCCATACTATGGAAAGAGAGAACCAGTCCCACAGGTTGGTCTCTGATTTCCACTTGCGTACTATGGCACATGTGCACATGCATACACATAAATAAATAAATAAATAAATAAATAAATAAATAAATAAATAAATACGCAAGCAAGCAAATAAACATCAGAGGAATCTAATCACAACTGTTGTAGAAATTCCTAAATGAACTTGTACTATTTTATGTTATTTAAACTAAATCACAAAACTATAGACTGGATGGAAGGAAGCGATTCAAACTAATATATTCTTCAAAATAGGGCATGCTGTTTTTCAGTATGTTTGACTTCAGCCAGTTTTTAGAGATTGGTAGATTACATTATTTTTAATTAAGGGTTCAACTAATGATTCCCTGTTGTCATTTTTCAAACTGGACCCATGAGCTAGTTCAAACTCTTTGCAACAATATATTTCCCCAATATGCACATATTTGAAGTTTTAATTATACTATTTTAGTAGATGTGTTAACAAAATTATAAACAAAGTACTAAGCTTCCCTTTTCATCCATTTAATTTAAATCTTTAAAATACTAACTGTAGTTTAGAATACACTAGCATAGTCATATATTAATTTTTTCTGCCTCCTCAGTATTATGGGATACACAGTTTTGCTTTATTCCATCAGTTGATCTCACTTGTGAGCTGACAAAAAAGAAATACACAAAATGAAAATTTTCCTATAGTGAGTCTTAGTGATTTTTCCCATCATTCTAACTGACAAGATTTGTGCTGTGTACCTACCAGCTATAAGAGATTTTACTTGACTCCTTCATTGATGCCTCACAAAAAGATTTTTGTTTTTTTTGTTTTTGTTTTTGTTTTTTTTTGTTTTGTTTTTTTTTGGTTTCCTTTTTGTGGTTGAGATAAAGCACTGATTAAAAAACAAAAATGAAAGGAATGAAAGGATTTTTTTTTTTTTTTGAGATTACACTTCCAGGTCATAACATAGAAGGGCAGGAACTGTAGGGAACATGGCTGTTGGCTTGCTCTTTAGTTATGTTTGATAGATTTTATATACAGCCTAGAAGCATCTACCTAAGGATGTTGCTCCACATTCTGGACTGGACCTCCCTGTGTCAATCAACAATCAATACATCCCCTCACAGATCTATCTGATCTGGGCAATTCTTCAACTGAGGCTTTCTAGTTGTCAGTTGATATAACTAGGACAGAGGCCAAACTAATTCTCAAAGCTTATTGATAAACATAGCTTCAATATATAATTGAGTCTCCCAAACTAAGAATCAAAATCTTATACAATAATCAAGTTTCTATCAAGTACTTGTTTTATTCCTGTACTTTGGTAACTGATTGATGTGAGTCTAGAATCACTCATGTGATTTAATGTACAGGCTATCTAACGCAAACCCAGGATTGCTCTATACATATTTCATTAAGACGCAATTGTGTCTTGGCTCTTTTTAAGTGAGATAAAAATACCCGAATGATGTATTTTTATTTACTTGATAGTAGAATACACACTGGATTAATTTTACCTATGGAAACAAATCCTCTCAGATTATGAGGCTTATTCTTGCTGGATGATTTTCTCAGGAGGTCAGCCAAATCCTATGAGGTGTCATTGGTGGCTTTTTCTCTGGGCTAGTTTTTCCCAGAACTTTTATAAGACAGAGAGTGTCTCATTCTGGGATATGGAGCTAAATAGTTGTTTAGCCAAAACTGCAAAGATGGTTGTTTCCTTTGGGCCAGAGGGTGGGTAAATATGCTAGCCCCTTACAAAGATGAAAATTTTGAAAGTGCCCCTGTGGTTTACCAAGCCTTGAGCACATGGAGTTCTCAACTCCTCCCCAGGGAGACATCGAGGGCAAACAATCACAATACATACATAAAACTAATATCACCTGCTATAGTATGAATGGTAGCCCTGGGCTTCAGATCCATTAGTTGCAAATCTCACAGAATCATCTGGATGATGACAGTAAGTCACCTGTTGGCTTGCAAGTTGAGTCAAATCTTGGAATTTTCACAGAACTTCTAAGTCTGGGGAAGTCTTAAGTTGAGGCTTTGTGCTGCTTTTCTACAATGGCATTCTGGGACCAAGCTCACTCTCATGATACAACCTATTTGTGTGTAATAGTTGTCTTTCATGCTGATATGCAAGTGATAGCTTGTAACATTGGAAACTTTCTAGGATAACTAATCAAATCACCTATTTTTCATAATTCTCTTGTGGAATCCAGGTGGACATGGATCCCAAAGGTGAATGTCATCATGTCTTCCAAAATCAATAGCATGCACATTGTTTATTAGGACAATAATGAAAATAGATCTCTAAAAGTCGTAATGAATATGAAAAGGCCACTCCTTCTTAAAAGACCGAATGCACTGTTTCCTTTACTAGCATTGCTCAGAGAATGCAGTTCCTTTGGGATTTCCACTCCCGGAGTGAGGAGTGAATGATTTTTGATAAGCAGATTTTAAAAGATGATGGTGGAGCTAGTTCATCTTCTAGCTGATCTGGTGGGACTGGACCTGGGTGAGAAAATGGAGTAAACTGGCCCTTTGTGCACACAGTTATGGAGACTCCTGGGGCCTGGGTTGCCCTCTTTGCTCTCTGTTAAAGGAGAACAAACATCATATTGTTACCAAAGTAGGTGCCAAGGGGATTTACAACAATGCATGGAAGTTGGCAGTGACATTTGTAGGCAGAAAAACAATACTGTTAATAGACAGCAATGTCTAGAAATTGCCCAGACCCACCTTACCATGGGTCAACATTAGCTGCTGGCAAATAGTTGTTATTGGTGTTGGAGAAAGTTTCCTCATGCTACTCTGAGGAAAAGACAGAAAAGGTACACATTTTCCCACCTTCTTTCACATGATTTGACAAGCTATAGTGAAGTTCATGTGGCCCCCAAAACAAGCTCAACTTTAACAGTTGTTGCTTGCATACTATTGTCTAAATCATAGTTTAAGTCTTTATGAAAATGCTATGCCTCGTTTTTGATTGCTTCTTTGAGAATTTTATATGCTATGTTTTGATCATATTCATTTCCCCAGATCCACTGGCTCTCATCCATATACCCAACTTTGTGCATCCTTTTCCATAACTCATTAAGACCAATTTGTGCTGTCTAGATATTCCTGGATAGGTGGCTTTCCACATGTTGTACTTATCAAGGTTACACACTTTGAAACTGTGTTTACCAGCTGCTGCAAATAGGTTCACTGCACTCTGTGCTGGGATATGGTCTGGCTTGGACTGTCTTGTGCAGGCTATCATAAACTTTACTATTTCATATGTGCTGTTGCCTGGTTATATCCAGAAGATACAGTTTTCTCATAGTCATCCACCACCTCTGGCTCTTGCATTTCCTTACTCCCAACTTCCCTGATGATCCCTAAGCCTCTGGAGGAGGATTGTGAGATATAAGTCCCACTTAGGGTTAAGCATTCTGTAGTTCCTTTTTTTCTGGGCACAAAAAGGAGATTCTCTAATTATGGTTGGGAGGTGCATTAAAAAGCAGGCATAACAACAAGTCATTAGGTGTTAGTTTAGTAATGTGTCCACTTAACAAAAATAGTAGTTAAGTCTTCCCCTAGGCCCTACTAGCCCTGTGTTGCTACAGGGTTTGATAATGGTTTCAGGTTTGATAATGGGTTTCATTTTAGGAAGTGGGACTTAAGTCCAGTTTGGAAATAGTTACTCTCATAATATTCATTGCCTCGGTGGGCCAGTCATTTCTGGAGTTTGCAATGGTAGGTAACAGTGATGTTTAATTTTCTCCTCTGAAGGCATATATAGCACCACCCAGCACTGTGAAAAGTGCTATATAATAATTTTTTGGAGGAAACCATGAATCTATATCTTAAAAAGGGGAGACTTCATTGCCATTGTTTTTTCCATCTACTCGGAAGCCATGTGTTCTTTTCTTGAGATCCTAAGGAGTGAAGGGTTTACTTCACCTCATAATCCATTCTTTTTGTTTTTGATCCATTGTTTTGCTTCCCATTCTTGTTGAGTTTTTTCCTTGCTTTGTGTTCTTTTTTTCCTGACCTCTTACAGACTGACATGCTTGATCTTGTCTCATTCATCCTAAGCCTGCAGATTTCTGCCCAGTAAACCTGCTTCCTGTGTTTGTTTGTTAGCGTCACTGACATTTCAGGAATTTCAGCTATGGACAATTCAAATTGAAACTATTTATGACTCCGCTGTTGACTTGTATGTTTATTCATATATTGTTTTCTCTTCCTTTGGCTATTAGTCGTTATTTTAAAGATTCTATGACTTTCATACTAAAGTTTCTACAGTTAAAAAAATGTTTAAAATTTCAAGTACTATGTTATCAATTAAATTGAAAAGGAAGATCCAGGCATATATCCACAAACCTATGGGCACAGCAAAGGACACTGTCATTTGGAAAATGACAGTCTAAAGAATGGGAAATGGTTTTAATCAACTACATATCTAATGGATGTATATCTAATTTCCAAAATATATAAAGAAATCAAGAAACTAGACATCATGGCTCAGAGGTTAAGAGCACTGGCAGCTCTTCCAGAGGTTCTGAGTTCAATTCCCAGCAACCACATGGTGGCTGACAACCATCTATAATGCATTCCAGTGCCCTCTTTCAGTCCACAGTGCAGGCATACATGCAGGCAGAATGTTATAGATAATTCTTTATAAAATCCAAAATGGTCCAATAACAAAATGAGATACTGTTGCAGGATATTCACTCACACTGTGAAGCCTGAGTATGTGTTTATATCAACTAAATAAAAACAAAATTGGGTCAGGAGGCAGAACCAGCAACTGACAGAAAGTAATCATAGAGAGGCAGAGGAGTCTGGAAGAGGAATCGAGGGATGAACAGGAAGCAGTAGGGAGGGACTTTGAGTCTGGCAGACTCTTCCGGTTTGGCAGAGCAGAAGGAAGCTCTTTTTCAGGGACACGGATGAAGAGGGAAATTCAGCTAGTTCCTCCTCAACCTCTCTGAGCTAGCAGGTTTCCACCCCAGCCTCTGACTCTAGTCTTAGTGATAAACAGAGTGACAGAGATTTAGTTAAAGCCTCATTTAACTAAATGGCGGCAGCATGAAGAGATCCATCTGGCTGTAAAAGTCCTGCTAGACCTCTGCCTGAGAAATAAGCCAGCAATTACTGGCTGAAATAGCCCTAGATTCAAGTGCAACTGCTGTGCTCATGGAGAAACAACAGGATATGGATCTAAAAAGCGAACTGTCAATGGAGGAATCTCAAATGGCCAAGAAACACTTAAAAGAAATGTCCAACATCCTTAAACACCACTTTGAGATTCCGTCTTACAGCTGTTAGAATGGCTAAGATCAGTAGCACAAGTGGTAGCTCACGCTGGCAAATGTGGAAGAGGAACACTCCTCCCCTGCTGGTGGGAGTGCAAGCATGCACAGCCACTACAGAAATCAGTATGGTGGTGATGGGAGATGTCATTCTGTAAATATGTTCTTCTTATTGGTTAATGAATAAAGCACCATTGGCAAATAGGAAGGCAAGATAGGTGGACTAGGAGACAAGGAGTATTCAGGGAGAGGTAGGAGGAGATTCAAGATGTAGGGACTTGAGAAGAACTCTGGAACCCCTCTCTGGTAAGATAAGACCACGTGGTCTTATCAATCTTAGATTGATAGAAATGGGTTAATATTTAAGACAGAGCAAGCCAATAAGAAATGCTAGTAACAGGCCAACAGCTTTATTCATTAACCAATAAGAGAAACATTTACAGAATGATGGTGGTTCCTCAGAAAGATACAAATCTGTCTACTTTAAGTTCCAGCTATTCCATTTTGGTTATGTACCTAAAAGATGTTTTATCCAATTACAGGGACATTTAGTCAACCTTGTTCATTGCTACACTGTTCATAATAGAAACTGGAAACAACCTATCTGCCCCTCATCACAAGACTGGATAAAGAAAATGTGATTCATTTACACAATGGAGTATTGCTCAGCTGTTAAAAAAAAAAAAGGCATCACGAAATTTGCAGGCTAATAGATGGAATAAAAAAAATCATCGTGAGTGAGGCAACCCATACTTAGATAAATATGGTGTGGATTTGCTTACTGCTTATATTTGAATATTAACCATAAGATAAATGATAACTAAGCTATAATCTGCAGACTGAGAGAGATTAGTCATGGATGAAGTGATTAGGAGGGATATATGAATCTCCCTGGAAGGCAGAGATATAACAGATTTTGTGGGTGAACTTGAGCTAGTAGGGGTAGAGGGATGAGAACTAGAGGATTAGGTGGGAAGTGGGTAGTGAGGTCAGGGTTGAAATTTGAAATGAGTTGAGGGCTCCATGGAGAAGTTAGTTGTTAGATCTCACTCTCCGGGAAGGGCATTTATGATAGCCTTTCCACGGAAGCTGAGATTGTTAGTTGGGAGCAGTCTTGTAGTTCTCTCGACCTTTCTTTGTGTTCAATTTTATCTTCAAACCAATATTGGCTCCCTCTTTTATGTTCTCTCTCTCTGTCTCTGTCTCTCTCTTTCCTATCTTCTATTCCTAACCAGGCTCAATCTTCCTGGTCGCATATGTTTTCCTTTCCTCCCCTTCATTTTCTCCTACTTCTCTCTCCATTCACTGTCCCCCTGACACTTCACCTGAGCTCTGGGGGACTTGTCCCTTCCCAGTTCTGTGAGGGACTTTATATGAATTTCTTAGAATACACCTTGTATCCTAGTTCGTCTGGTGATGTGAATTATAGGCTGGTGATCATTTGATCTAGGTCTAAAATCCATATATGAGTGAGTACATACTGTGTTCCTCTTTTTGTGACTGGGTTACCTCATTCAGGATGGTTTCTTCAAGTGCCATCCACTTTCCTGCGAATTTCAAGATACCATTATTTTTTTCTGCAGAGTAGTATTCCATTATGTAGATGTGCCACATCTTCATTAACCATTCTTCAATTGAGGGGCATCTAGGTTGCTTCCAGGTTCTTGCTATTACAAATAGTGCTGCTATGAACATAGTTGAACAGATGTCTTTGTTGCATGGGTGTGAATCCTTTGGGTATATGCCTAAGAGGGGGATTGCCGGGTCCTGTGGTAAACTAATTCCCATTTTCCTGAGGAACCGCCATACTGATCTCAACTAATGCCTGTTGAAAATAGGAGCAAACACCCATACATAAACACTGAGTCGAACTAGAACCCAGAAGCAGATGGAGAGGACAAGACCATGCGGCAGAAACACATAGAGACGGCTTACCTGAACAGGGAGGAGCTAATGGCCACTAGACTGATGGCTGGGAAGCCAGCATGGGACTGACTCGGGCCCCCCTGAGTGTGGGTCTCAGCCGGAGGGACTGGGCAGTCTAGGAGACCGCGGACGGTGGAGCCAGGATGTGTCCCTGATGCACAGGGGGACTTTGCGAACACATCCCCCATGGAGGGATAACTGCCTTAATCTAGAGACAGGAGAGAAGCCCTAGTCCCTACTTCACTGGACCTGTCAGATCTGCATGACCCCAACTGGATGGCATTCCCCTGCATGTGGAGTTGGGGTGGGGGGATGGGAGGGGAGGGTGTTTAGAGTGCATGTGAGAGGACAGAGAGGGTAAAAGGGAGGGAAGGAGGGAGGGAGGGCTGGGGGGAGGAAGGGAGGGAGAGAGAGGGAACTGGGATCGACATGTAAAATAATAAATTAAATTAAAAAAAATGCTTTGACTCCAAAATTTAAGTTGAAGGACAAGTTACTGGGGAAAAGGATTTCTATTTTTGTTTCCACAGAAAATGAAAAGATGTGAATTCCTTCCAGACTAATGTGGTTTGATCATGCCAGACCGCCTGAATCAGAGTACAAGCTGATCCTACATTCAAAACAGCTGGACAAAACAGCCCTACAGACTACAGCCAGGATTTCTGAATCTTCTTCGAATTCCCTATGACAGCGCCCCTTACCAGCAGGAAGTAGTTTGGAAAGAACGACGCCCAAATTCCCAAATATTGTGTATAAATGTTTGTTTTCATTTAATTGGACTTTGTTATATAAAAATAAATAAAAAAAAGAAAAGAAGAAAGTATGAAGAAAATTTTCATAGATGACCCTACCTTGTCATCTTCTTTTGTTTTATTTTGCTTTTTGTCTTTTCTCTGTGTATCTTGTTCTCTGTGTAATAGTTGTGGCTGTCTTGAAACTCACTCTGTAGACCAGACTGGCCTACAGCTCACTGAGATTCACCTGCCTCTGCCTTCCAAGTGCTGTGATTAAAAACATGCACCACCAAAAAGAAAAAGAAATTGGAAATGAGAAGAGCACCAGCTAGAATTGAAGAGAATTTGAGGGTAGGTACAGAAACCTAGTGGAGTTAAACTTCTTATTAATATATGAAGATGATCCTAATGAGGTCTCCAAATAATGAAGGAGGTGGAAGCCTAACTGACAATGTCTCATCTCCAAATGAAGCTTCCAGGACCGGGTTTCATCCAATTGAGTTGGTGGCTGTTAGGGTCTCGGGGAAATTCTCAAACAATCCACGCTGTCGACAAGGTAATAGGTTGCTCTCCACGAACTGCCCTATTGCTGAAGACAACATCGTATAACTCATTGATCCTGTTGAAGTGGAGCTGTTGCCTACTTTGCCAGCATGATCTAGTGTCTTTGACATGACCAGGTACCCTGCAAGTTACCTGAAGAGAAATGTAAGCACCAACCCAACCACAAAGCCTTTGCTCTATACTTTATGCTGCCTGCAAATTACACTAGGAAAATGGTGGCACAACCTTAGGGGAATAACCAACTCTGATTTGACTCAAGACCCGCTCTGTGAGATGGAAGAATCCATTCCCAGCACTCTTAGGTGACCAAGAACAAGAGACAAGATAGTCCAGAGACCTAGGGCAAAACCAGATAGTACTGGTAAAAAAGAAGAAAAAAAAAGACAGCTAATGATATTCTGCTATACCTGTAGATCAGTGCCCCATTTAGCCATTGTCAGACAGGTTTCTGCCTGCAGTCAATGGAAAAAATATATATAGAGAGAAACACAGCTCTAAATAAGATGCCTTCATAAAATCCCTCCCACACAACTCATGGAACCCAACTGAAGGGGAGAGAGAAGAAGTCAGAGCATGAGACAGAGGACAGGAGAACAAGGCCTTCTGAAACAGCTGAGCAGAGCTCATATGAACTCATAGAGGCTGAGGCAGCATGCCAGGGTCTACGTGGGTCTGCAACAGATCCTCCGCTCATATGATATAGATTTCAGTTTAGCACTTTGTGGGACTTCTGAATGTGTGAATGAGTGGGTCTCTGACTCTTTTGCCTTACCTCAGGCTCTTTTATTTATTTATTTGGATTGTGTGTTGAACTTTGATATGATGGTTATTGTTCTTAACCTTATACCTTATTATTTTTAATGTTTTCATATTTTAGAAGCCTGTTCTTTTCTAACAAGAGATAGAAAGCAAATAGATTGGATGTAAGAGGAGGCTGGGAGAAACTGGGAGGGTTAGAGAAAGAGGAGAAACTGTCTTCAGATTATAGTGCATTAGGGGAAAAATCCATGTTTAATAAAATGAATAAAAAAGAAAGAGAAGAGACAATATGACATGTGGCAAAATAAAATATAGTGCTAGAAATGGATTTCAAGATGGATCCAATTATTGAGGACCACAGAATTTGTTATTCTACCACAGACACAGACTAGAGGGAAATCAAGCTATTGGTAAAATGTGTGGGTATTTGTGCCTAAGTGTATGTGAAATTAAAAGTGTATTTGTGAGCATATTATACAGTATGGGACAAATATATCTTTTTAAAAACATTGGAATATCCATTGTATAGAAAGACATTTATTGTGTTCTCTTTCTTGCTATTATGAAAATAATTTTTTTTAGTTTGTTGGAACTTTCATACCTCTGAGTTATATAACTCTTTCTCTATAATGATTTTACAGAATACACAGAGAGAATGAATTTGTAGGTTATACTTGAGCACTCTTATCCCACTATGTAATTGTCATTATTTACTCCTTACTGTTAAAATAAGACTTTGGAGACTTTAAACATAAATAAAGTTTTTGACTAATAAAATTAAAATTTAATAAGAAAAATATTTCAAATTCTGAAAATTGAAAGTCGCTATTACTTTCTGGTATCTTTTCTACATGAATCTTAGAAGCTTATTTTGCTAGTTATGAGGCTGATACTTTCACACAGTCCAAAGTTTTCAATACTGCATACAGACTTTTACAGCCAGAAATTTGTAATGTATTACCTATGTGCACGATATTGTGATTGGCTTTGTTATTTAGGTCTGGAAAAGAAATAAGAAAAGATCACAGGGACTTCTGGAGACTATTCTAAGCATTTTTTCCTACATACTTAGCACTATATTTTTGTCTATATTCATACATTAAAATAATTCCTGACATCTCTACAAAAAGGCAGAAAATGCATTTGCAGAGCAAGGCTTAGAGGTACTGTAAGAGTAAAAGGGGGGTGACAGAAAAAGTGAGTGAGTGCTAGTATAAAATAGAAGTATGGTATATTCAAGAGATTGAGAACTTTCATGAATGCTATTTATTATGCAGAAAGAACACTGCACACATTTGCCTTTTACAGGGTTATATTAGCAGTTCTTTTATTTTAACCTTACTATCACACCAGCTGGAGTTTTATACATACATGTTGAGAGTAACAAAGAGGATATTTGCATAATTACAATTTATTTTATCATTTTGCTTACTGTACCCGTGTGGCTATAAAGGTGGCATCTGGTAATCCCCCAAATGTACAAGTGCAAAGGATTATGCCATGTCACTGCAGACAAGAGAAGATGATAGGGAGGAGTTGTTCTCAAAGTCTGAGAAATGGGTGACTTGGCTTATCTTATCTTGTTAATTTTACTGCTGATGACTTTGAAGACAATATACAGAAAAGAAAAACATTTCTCATGGAAAGGGCAGGACAGAAGAAATGTTTACTTCATTGATTGTCAAGTAACAGGTGGTCATGGTGCTTAAAGGTTCCTACAGGAAGAAGTCAATCAAATGGAAAAAACAGGAAAATTCTGGGGGGGGGTGTGAAAATGGTCATGAGATATGTTTATGGTTAAGGGAACTCCAAAGTATTGAACTTTTACAGTTGGGATAGAATTGCTTGCCTATTCAACATTGCTAATTACTAATTGTCAGATTAGATCATGACTAAGGTCAGCTGTGCTTTGGATTGCCAATTGTCTCTGTTTCACTTTTGCTTATTCAATGATTTGGGCAGTGTTTCACTGTTGGAAATAGATGTCATTTTACATTTTCAATAAACTACATGGAGTATCTCTAAATTTAAGAAAAATATTTTTACTTTACATAATTTTTGGAAAATTTATAACTTTCAAATCATACTTTGAAAATCTAGACAAATTCTGTATTGATTCCTTTTTCACAAAACCTTATGAAATCTAGATATAGAGCGCAATGCATTTATTAGAGAAATAACAACAGACTGAATTATTCCTTTTATTGATGAACACAAATGCTTCAGGATTCTGACCCCAAAGGTATAAGTATGGTTTTATTTTGATGTAGAATTTACACAAAGTATCTTAAAATAAGTCTAAAGACATATACTGAACCCTTGAGGATCAATGATCCTGTGTGTGTGTGTGTGTGTGTGTGTGTGTGTGTAGGGTGAAGGGTGTGAGGAGACATAATATTCACTCTCAGAAAATTTCAAATGTGTTAGGAATAATTGGTAGCTATGCTCATTAAATCAGAAATTAGAAGCTTAGAAACAGTACATTTCTCCTAAGAGGATCTTACTGTTCTTGAATTGACATTTCTTGTTTTCTCTTCCCTCTAATTCTGACAACCAATATTTTACACTTGTCTTCTCAGGGTTTTACTAGTTTAGAATTGTATTTAAGTGGGTAGGATCACACAGTATTTTCCTTTGTGTGACTGACTTATTTCATACAGCAGTGTCTTCCAGGTTCATTCATTTTTGTCACCAATAACAGGAACCCTTGTTTTAAGTGCTGAATAATATTTTAGTCAATAGTTATGATGTGATATAATACATACATTCCATATATGAGCACATCAATCACAAATTGTTCATGAACTGAGATATTCAATAAATGATGCTGAAGAAATTTTTCCAAATGTAGGAAAATATTCCCCCACTTTCTGTCACATGTAAAGATACAATAAATAATCAAAACTGAAAAACAGAACATTACAAATTCTTTAAAGGGAGGTGGCTGAGTTTTTTCCCCAGGTAAAATAATTCAGTCTAAATGAGAAAGATGGTTAACTGTTCATCATACTAAAATGAGAAACTTCACTGTTCATTATGGACTCTTTAAGAAGAAGGTGCACGCTTTTAATCCTGGCACTCAGGAGGAAGAGGCAGGCAGAATGAGCTACAGCATGAGTTCGAGGACACAGAGAATCCTTGCCTCAAAAAACCACCCTACCCCCCGCCCCCCCAAAAAAAAAAAAACGTAGCGGAAATACAAAGGGTTCTACCTTCATGAACCAGAAAACTCAGCCAGCGTTCTGGCTTCTCCAGACAAAATTTTATAAGGTAACTCTCTAAACAATTCTCTCCAATGTTGGGAGCCACGGACCCGAAGCCCCTTCCTACCATGCGAGGAAGTTCCCAGGAAGGATATGGTGTATCTGTCAGTGGAAATAGAGCTACTTTTGGAAAAATCTAGTTTGCAGCTATTACACTAGATTTGTGCAGAAAAATCATTTCCACTTCCCTTCAGCCCTACACCAATGAGGGCTTGCTTTTTGAGAAGCCTAGAAATAACCATACAGTCCTTTTAATAGCAAGATTCATACAAAAAAAATTGAGAAAATGGGAAAAGCTGCCAGTGAACATTTTGTTGGCAGATTAAAAATTTAAACTGAAATGTCCCATATTACTGGAAGTGAAACTCTTCACCTTCAGGTTCAATTTAAATATTTTCCCTTAGAATGGAGCTATGTCAATTTAGTCAATGACATTGCCATTTAAAATGTCATTCCATAACCTTCTTTAATTAAAGTGGCAATGCACCACCAATCTGTTACTATTAATGAATTTTTAACCGTTAGAATCTAGGCTGTAAGATATACAGTTTAACTCCCCTCCCCGAAAGTACACAGAGACGCCCCAGAATTGACATCAGAGCTCAAAATTTACCACTTTAAAGTGGTGGCCCGGGAACAAGTAATGGGGAATGAGAAAAGAGGTGACATATAGCAGACAGAGGGAAGGCAGGGAGGAAGACAGGAAGAGAGAGACAGGGAGAGAGGGAAGAAGGCAGGGAGGGAGAGGGTGGAGAGACTGTGCCAGAGAGAAATCAATTAGCATCAGCATTAATTGAATACTGCTGGTTTAGTCCTGGGAGACAAGGGGGTCATGTTTTTCTTAGCTTTATTTTCTTCTGGAAGGTGAAATTATGCATTTCCTTTTCTCACTTCAATCTGATATCTTGTGGAGTGTAGATCGTTTTACATTTCCAATCCGGAGTGTTCTAGGCGGAGTCAAAGCAATTAAGACAGTAGATGAGGAACACAGTGGCAAAGATTGCAGAAGTACAAAGAAGTAAGCACACAGCTTTCAGACATGTTGTCCAATATGGCAAGACAATCCCAGGCTTAGATCTAAGAAGTATGGAGAAAGGGCATTGTATACTGGAGGGATACAACTGGCAAGTCTATGTTCACACAATAACAACAGTGAGTCTTACATCAAGAGTATTGATCCATCCAAACACTGAAAATTTAGGACAAATGATCTTTATTCCTGCCTCAAGACTTTCATGGTTACTTTCATCTCTGCATATCTCTTTCTGTGATCTAATCTCTCCCTCTCTCTCTTTACTTTTAAAAAATTTTGATTTATTTATCTTTATTTTAGGTGTGGGTGTTTTGTCTGACTACATGTCTGTGTACCACATGAATGTAGTGCCCACAGAGGTCACTAAATCCTCTGCAACTGGAGTTACAGATGGTTGTGAGCCACGGCATGTGTGCTCAGATTTGAACCAGTTCCTCTGGAAGAGCAGCCAAAGATCCTAACTATTCTATAACGCCAATGATCTAATTTTGTGTGTGCTTTACGACTTCTTTGTACTCTCTCTGCCTGCTCAGGACTCCATGAGGTTGCTATGACCTAGTTCAGCTAATAGATTGTTAAACCTCTCTTTAACTTCACAAGAAGGGACTTAGAATTTTAAAAATTAAGTATCTGTATAAACATGAGTGTGTGCCTCTCTCTGTCTCTCTCTCTGTGTCTCTGTCTCTCTCTCTGTATGTGTGTGTAGTGTGGTGGTTTGTGAGTGCTGTGTCTATTGATGCTAGAAGACAGCATCTGAAACCCTGGAGCCACATTGTAGAACGCTGCAACACTCCTTAACTGGGTGCTGGGAACTCAACATGAGTTGTGGACAATTGCAATGCACACTAACTTCTGAGCCATCTCTCCCTCTCTAGCTCCTACAAGATGGACTTTGAATACCCTACTTCACTTCTTTATTGCATTTATTTATTTACTTATTCTGTGTGTGTGTGTGTGTGTGTGTGTGTGTGTGTGTGTGTGTGTGTGTGTGCTTGCATGCTGTGTTGGAGTACAGACACATACTTGTGACTATTGGGGGACAACCTCTGATACTGTTCCTCACTTTCTACCTTGAGACTTGGTTACTGTTGTGCACTAGGCTACAAGTGTCTGGGAATTTTCTTGTCTCTTTTCATTTTGCTGTAGTAGCAAAGCAATCACATACATGAACTGTAACTGGCATGTATGGGCTCCAAGGATTTGAACTAAGGTTGCTTTGCTTGTACACAAGTACATTACCCACACAACTATTGCTCCAACACTTTAGTTGTCTTTGATAAATAATAGCCAGTGGCCATGATAGGCAAAGTTTGAAGCCTGTTGGGTTTAACTTTTATTATGTGTCATCATAGTTAAATATTGCTTAATGATGTAGCTTACTCTTGAATATATTTTATATATCAGCTTGCCTTTTTTCCTTCCAAGAGTATGGACAGGAAAAAAGCTCCTTAAATAATCCTAACCTATATTTGGTTAATGTTAAACTTGCAAGTTTTCCCTGCTTTCTTTTGGCTGTAGCATCTCAATGTAGAATATCAAGGTACTATGAATGTGAACATTTTGTATCTCTCATTGAACATAATGAGACCTGCAGATGTAGCTTAGTTGGTGAGAGTGCTTGCTGCGTATTTACAAGTACCTGGGTTCAGTTCAGTCTTTCTCTCTCTGTGTGTGTACCTGTGTATGTGCATGTGTGTATGTATGTGTGTGCATGCGTGTGTGTGTGCATGTGTGTGTGTGTATCTGTTTGTGTCTCTGTGTGTATGTATGTGTTTATGTTTGTGTGCATGTGTATATGTATGTGTGTGTGCATGTGTGTATGTGTGTATGTATGTGTGTGTATCTGTGTGTATGTATGTGTGTCCATATGTGTGTATATCTCTTTGTGTCTCTATGTGTATATGTATGTGTTTATGTTTGTGTGCATGTGTATGTATGTGTGTATCTATGTGTGTGTCTGTGTGTATGTAAGTGTATGTATATATCTGTGTGTGTATGTGTGTGTGCATGTGTGTGTGTATGTGTGTATGTATATGTGTGTGTGCATGGGCATGCTTACATGTGTGTGTGTATGTGTGTGTGTATACATGTGCCTGTGCACAGGCATGGTGCATATGTTGAGCTCAGAGGACTTATGGGAGTTGGTTGTCTCCTTCCAACATGTGGGTCCTGTGGCTGTGGCTGACATTGGACTGTTTGGTCTTTACCAGCTGAGAAATTTTACTAGGTCCCACTTCAATTTTTTTGTTTTTTTTTTTTTTTTTTTTTTACTTAATTTGAAGATTTCACCATAACCATCTCTGTCATCATTATTATCATCTGAGATCTTATTATATACCACATGCCATTCTATCTAACATTGTCCCATACATTAACTCAATATCCAGTTCTTTTAGGTAGACATTATGTTATCATTTCCATATGTCAGCAAGAGAACTACTCTTTATATAACTAAGTAATTCATTGAAAGACCACACTTATTTCCTGAAAGCCTGAATTTTAATCTCAGTGCTGGATTTTGGAGATGCTGGGAATTTTCCTCTGTTTTATTTACCATGAGTGTTTTGGTTATACAAGTCCGATTTATTGAGCAAAGGGCAGGAAGATATTATATAGCTTTTGGTTCATTTAGTAGAAGGGATGGAGAAAGACTCTCCAATTCAGATGTGCACATGACAATGGTGACTAGGTCACAGTGTCTTAACAGCAATTTAACATTTAAAGCAGGTAATTTTCTATGATAAGAGTTGCTCAATACCTCATATATGTCATTGAAGATATATATATATATATATATATATATATATATATGTATATATATCAGGTTGAGGTCTAAGAAATGTCTCAGATATAACTAGAATGGAGAAGAAATACCAGAAAACTAGCTTCCAGATGTATAATAGGTTATGGAAGGTCAAATTATGTCTCTCTCTCTCTCTCTCTCTCTCTCTCTCTCTCTGTGTACCTCTGTGTATGTGTATGTATGTGTGTATGGGTGTGTGCATGTGATTGTGTATGTGTGTATGTATGTGTATCAGAAGTATGATTAGAAGTATGGCTCAAGAGTGAATATATCAATATAGATCAACTACATTTTAAAATTGGTCTGCTTCTCCATGGAGAAGCACCCACCACATCAGTTGAACATAGTGTTGCTTGGATGTTTTCTGCAGAAAAGCTTCTAGACACTCTTGCTTCTTGTCACTTCTCAACTGAGCTTCAGTGTTGTCCTTTCTTGTTCAGTTTTCTCCCATTCTACCTTGGGGCACATTTAGCAAGATATATTTCCTTATGACTATATTTTGCTCAAGGCTGGCATTCATTTTTCTTCTTTAAGGAGGCTTTTTATATATCTTATGTTCTGAAAATGTACTTTAAAACATTGAACAATTTAGTTTGCTTGTGTGTCTTACTGAGATTTCTTCACTATCCTCAAATCCTACTTGAGAAAGTCTGTGGAGAGTATAGTATGGACAAAAGTACAAATTTTACAGACATCTGTATCTAAGTTTGAATTAGTAGTCACTGCCAATCACAGCCATCTAATCTTGTGGAAATTCATAAAATAATAGTGCTATAGCTTTCATGATTTTAAAATAAGAAAAATAGTTATACATATTATATCAAGGAGTTGTTAAATTTAAGTATGTCTTCCCATTTTAGATAATGTAGTAGAATCAACATTGCATTTGTATTGTAAGTATGGCCATCATCATCAACATCATTCTTTTTTTTTTTTTTTTACAAGAATAGTTCATTAAATGTCCTACTTATACCTTCAGTCTATTAAATGCTACACTTTAAGTTCATTTAAGGAAATCAGATCTGAAAAGTCCTATCATAAGATGGGATCTGGGGAAAGTAAGCCTAATTTTAATGTCAAGTAATATATATGACTTTGTTTTTATATAATGTGTGTGTGTTCTTGTATATATGAACATATGTGCACCTTTTACTTGCACATCTTTCTCCTTCAATAAATATGTGAATCTTTGTGCAGTGTATCATTTATTTCTGTGTGAACAACCTTCCAAATTTATTGAGGAAAACCAGCAATAAAGCATCTTATCATTTTGTAGCACGGATATGAGACACGGCTAGAGTTTACCTCACACTACAATATTTAGAGAGTCTTGTCCTCTAAGAGTCTTGTGACATGACCGCTTACCTTGTAGAGAGAGCTCAGTTTGTTACAGCATTGCAGTAGATGGCATCCAAGGAAATAAAACACTAAGTGCAAGGGTTTAATCAAGTGTTTACCACTGATTCTTTGGTCAAAGCAAGCCACAAAAGTTAGAACAATATGGATTCTGTGAAGAGTGGTTCTTTGGAAACACTGATGGAATGATTTACTACCAACTGCTTCTTTGTAATGGGCTGATTTTCACTAACTACAGTGAACTGAAGAGGCATGTGACACTTCTAGGAACACTTAGTTCTGTTCATTTTAAAGAACTTTCTAGTGGTGAAAGCTTTCCACTAACAGATAAGCTTGAAGAAATAGCAAGTTAATAGTAAATCTTTCTGCTGTGATTGGATAATGATTTACTGAAATGGACATAGGGATTTAGTGGCTGCTTTGACAATGAAGGTAAAGAAGACTTCAGTGTTGGTAACTTTCAAGTCTATGACTCTAAGTATTTACCAAACAGTTCTAATATCATGAATATTTTGTTCCATAGATGATGCAAACATAAAGGTTTGAACTACTATAATAGTAAATATCAAATTTACTATTTCCCAGTAGAGGCTAGTTTCCTGTCTCAGTCTTTCCTTTTTTCCAAGTTTCCAATGTGTAAAGTGGAAATGAAATGTCTAATTGAAGAAAAAAGTCACTTAGTATTTGAATGTTAAGTATTCTCTAAATTAATCTGTAATTCCAGAATGTAGATGGAAGAATACGAATACAAATGGAAGAGCATGTCTGCTATAGAAAAGGACAACTTGAAGACAAGGCAAGACCCGACAAGAAAAGTAAATGAAAGAAAAACTGAAAACTTGCATCACTCTCAAAGCGGAAGCCAAATGAAATCTGAGGATCACAATATACTCAACAAGCCTCATTTTAATTTCTCTTCCTTTTCTGAGTACTGGCCCCCATGTCAGAGGACATCCTGGTTTTTCCATTGGTGATGCTGCAAAGATATCAGGAAGAATATTGAAGAACACTGCTGAAGATTTCAGGCAGCCATATCAAAGAAGGCTGCTGACCTGAAGGAGAAACAGGAGAAGGATCTTGCTGCCTACAGAGTCAAAAGAAATGGGATGTTGCAAAAGGGAGCTGTCAAGGCTGAAAAGAGAATGAGTGGGAAGAAGGAGGAAAATGCTAAAGAAGATGAGGAAGGTAAGATGGAGATGTTGATACATAAGTGGGTACCAGCAATTTTTCTTGTCTATGAAGAATTACCTGACATCCCTATCCCACTCGCTGCAATACATACTCTCACCTTGTAAAGAAATAATTGTAGTAAAAAGTTGTGTACGATTTATCTTGCAAATGTATAGCCTCTTTTTTTAAAAAATAGGTAATAAACACTCAATTATGTCTATAGATGACTGTTGCCTCATGTTATTTTCAATAGCTGGTGGCTTTCCCTAGTACAGAAATTTCAATCGTGTTCTTGTTGGTACAGAATAAACTACTTAAATATCAGGGTAGTACATTTTATTTTTTTATCTTTAGTTGTCTCTGATGTAGTTCATATGAAAATATTTTTTTCTGTTTTCTGGATACTATTCTGTAATTACACAAGTAACCTAAACCCCAAACAAAAACAAAAACTATCACAATTGTTTTGTTGATATTCTGAATGCTTCTAAGTATATAAAATACTTTTACTAGTGTTTTCTGTTTCATGGGTTTGAGGTTTTGTTTTTTTTTTTTCCTGAGGGGAAGCTAGTCTTTTGCCCACTGTGGGTTATGTGAATTATTGCAGTGTTTATGTTTTGATATAGCTAGCTGATAAAACATTTTTGTTCACACAATAAAGTACTGTCTACACAACTGTGATGGGATACTGGTATGTTTTTCCCTGCTGTTGGCCAGTTACTAATTTCTTCTCAGCTAGCTCTGTCTTAAATATTAACCCATTTCTATTAATCTAAGTACTTCCACTTGGTCTCATCTTATCGGAGATAAGGAGAGGCATTCTGCTCTCTCTCCTCCATCTTGAATCTTCTCCCTACTACTTCCTCTCTCCTCCTTGTCTCAACTATCTTGCTTTCCTATTGGGCAACAGTGCTTTATTCATTAACCAATATGAGAAACATATTTTACAGAATGACATATCCCATCAGGGCACTAATGGTTTGAGAACATTTTCAACTGCTTAAAAAAGAATACCAGAAGGATCAATTCTAAAATGTCTCCATTTTATCAGAATATGACAATGGTGTTAGTAGTAGAATTTAAAAACCAATGTTGTTCATTTACCTCCTTGCTTTTCTTAGTGAATATTGAGAAAGTTACATTTATTTACTTCTCTTTTTGTGTGGAGTGGTTGTGTGGGAGGTCAACTTTGCCAATGAGCAAGTTAGGGTCTTGTTTTCCTCTTTCTATCATGTAGACTCAATGCATCGCAATGGGTACCAGGTTCCTGTACCCTTTGAGCCAACTCTCAGGCCTTTGTTAGACACAAACAAACACAACGAACAAACAAATATATCTTAAAGAACCCTGAATGATTTTGAAGATCTCACCATCCCAGATTTCAAGTAGTATTATAGAACCATAGTAATAAAAACAGAGTTGTATAGGTTAGAAAAAAAGACATGTTAATCAATAGGATATAGCAGAAGTCTCGGACATAAGTTCACACACACATAGACACCTGGTTTTTGAGAAAGACACAAGAAATGTGGAGAAAAAAATAGTATCTTCAACAAATGATTTTTGTGTAACTGGATAGTTGCACATCGAAAAATGAAAATAGATTCTTGTTTGTCTCCTTGCATCGACTCTCCTACAAATGTATTAAAGTCATCAACATAGCACCTAATACCCTGCGTCTCATTGAAGAGATCCCTAGTAGCTCAGGCACTAAGATCAGCAATAATTGGGACTTTATGAAACTAAAAAGCTTCTGTACAGCAAAGAATACCATAATTTGAGAAAAGCAGACAGCCAATTATAGAATGGTAAAAAAATCTTTACCAATGTGCATTAGATAGAAGGTTTTTATGTAAAATATAAAAAGATACGAAGAAGCTGAATATCAAGAAATCAAATAACCCAATTAAAAACTGGATTCAAATGTTGGGGTACTCTAATTTGTGGGAGGAGGGTGGTCAATACAAAAGAAAAAGGATGGAAAAGGGACAGATAACACCAAAGTTGTTTGATAAAGCCTCAATGAATCTTTTTATTTTGTATTTACCCAAATCTATACATAAACCCATATTAGCATATTATGTGAATATATTAAACTACATATATAAATTTGCATATATATATTATGTCACTTAGGCTGACAGTGTTTCCCAGAAAAACCATAGATGAACAAAAACCTGAGTATCAGGTGCCAGAAAGCTCCTTTGGAGTGTTTGGTGAGGGTAGTCTAAGTGATTCCCAAATAAATATAGGTTACTTCTATTATCCCTGGATGTCCCTAAGTAGCGGAAGTTAAGAATCATTGCTGAGTACCCTGAACACTTAGATACAGGACTGGATTATTTGAACTGAATCTAACTTCAAAGCTTCCTTTCTATGATCTATGGTCCTATGATATAACTTCTGTGGTACCAGAAAGTACTATGTAAGATGCCACTAGAGGGGAGCAATTAATAGTTTCACAAAGCCGTGCCACCTACAAACCACACCAATGAATACCATTGCAAAGTAGCAATAAGCATGCAATAGTAGGGCTCACACATTGGTGGTAACCAATGGCTTTCTAAATGGACATAGGAGTCATTTAGCAGGAAGGAAAGTATGCCTGTACTAGAAACTTAGCCAACTAAGAAGGTTAGTGATGTCATGTATCTTAGAAGAGACTCTATTACTGCTACTTTGCTAGACTAGCATAAAATCTTAACTAAATTCTAATTATATGCACAGATAATAGATAAGATTAGTTGTCACCTCTCATTAGAGAAGTTTTTTTCCCCCAGCAAAATGGAGACTCTGATAACTGGGCACAATGCAGAGATTAAGAGCTCATGGGAATCACAGCCCCAATGAATAGATTTGCACCACATCTCATGTATCTATGGCTCAGAAAATATTATGAGAGATTAAAAAAATCACACGAGCCAGAATATTGGGAAGTTTTCTATGAGACTCCTCTTTTAGAAATGGCCATATGAACACACTCAAACAATGGCAACATGGAAACACCAAATGGGGTTCCTAACCCTAGACTAAGAACTACAGTCAACTGGTGACTGCATAAAGATCCACATATTATATATGTCAAAGAAAAATAAAATACAGATGAATAAACACAAGAAAAACTATCTTGAAGCCTATACTGACCTTTTACACACACACACGCACACACACACACACACACACACACACACACACACACACAAACACGTTCACCTAAGTTGTTTTGGTTATACCTTCAATTTCTCTACATTTTGAGAGATGCTGCTGAAGAAGGGATCATAGGTTGTCAACTGAGTCTATGTAGGAGTCACCTGGACTATACAGGACAAGTGATGAAAAGACACTGGCTTCCAAAGATTTACACTACAGAGGAAAACACCACGTGCACACCAAGTACTGTCAAGTTCAAACAGCTTAAGGGCTTTTCATGTCTGATGCCTAGTCTCTTCACTGGCATACTCAGGGATCATTGCAAAGGTGAATTGAAATGTGCTTTGGAACAAAACTCTGGGATCGTTTCTTTCTCTCTTTCATAACTTATCCTGCTTCAGGGAAAAAAAAAAACACACAACTTGATTTATTTAACTTTTGTTTTCAGAAAAGCGTATCTTTGTCTCACAGTTCCTAGGTGATGGATTTTTCTTTTACTTGAATCCACCATCAGGTTGCATTAGTCACACTGCATTATCCTGCACTAAATCAAGTGACACAATGTGACTATTAATGTTGTGATGTGTAAGAACATGTCTCACTCGGGACTGGGGAATGCAATTTCGGAAGACAGCTGTCTCTGCATTATTCCATAAAACTTTTCACCTTGGAAACAGAGTTGTTTGCCACCTAAGCACTTTTATTTGCAATTTTGAGATGTATTTTAAAGCCTATATATTTTTTCCTTCAGGACCATTAAATATTCATGGTCCTACTAAAGCTTTCATTAATGAAATAAATTATATAGATGATTATAGAGAACATGCACTATTTCTGTATTTAGAGAAATCAGAGGGAACAGTCAGGGTAACCAGAACAGACCTTTCCACAGGATTGATCACAATAGGTCAATAGACTTTCTTATTGATCTTTAAGTTGGTTGTTGCTATTGCAACATTCTCCCTTTAATGTGATTTATAGCAACTAGAGAAGCAAGTTTGAATGCGTATTATTTCTTTGAGTTTACAACCCTCTCCTCCTCTTTGTTCTGATTTTATGACAGTTGCTCCCATACCATAATTTCTGATGAAATGGAAGGTTAATTTGCCTTTCAAGAAGATATTGTACACCAAAGTTAATCCTTAGTTTCCATTAGAAACAAGGCTGTTTATTCTAAAGCAAGAGATGGATTCTTGCTTCTGTTAAGGAAGAATTAATGCTATTCCTTTGTCATTATCTTGCAGATGCACAAAATAGAACAGTGATTTTAATCATTTAATTATTCCTACTTATATGAATTTCCATCTTCTTTTGAAGAGCAGAGATGAATTCTAAAATTGCTGAGATGATGTTTTGTCTTCATTAGACTTTTTTTGGCTATATGCAATATTTAAGAATTTTAGACTTTAATTTTAACATTAAATGTTGAAATCCAGAGTCAAATGTAGTAAAGAGCTAGAAGTCATAAATGGGTGTCTTTCTTATATTTATGATTGTGAGCCTAGCTTTTAACAGCTGAGCCCAGTGGATATCTTTCTATCTCTTAATTTGCTACTAATTTTCCCTTTCCTGCCTCATTTTCTCTGACATACAATGGCAGTTCTTTAGTTTTGCCAAAGTAAAATGTACGTTATAAAAACCAATCAAGTATTTTAAAGGGCAAAGTCTCACAATTTCCAATCAGTAGTCATATTCACCTGAAGTTCTGTTTTTACTCCATTTTAGCCATTTATATTCCATTTAAACTAGGCAAACTAACAGTTACCTTTCTTCATTTTACACATTAGCTTCTTATGAGAGAGGATATCAGGAAAAATGTCCTATTAGAAAAATAACCTATCTTTCTAATGTTGCTGTCCTATTATATAAAATTGTATCATTAACTGGGCAATGCAGAAGACTACTTATGTCTATATTTTTTTCTTTTCTCAACTGTAGATTTATAAAACATGGGCAACAAAAGAAAAGAAATAATGAAGTTGATGGATGAGTGCCAAAGGGTGGTTTGGTGGTTAAGATTTTAATATACAAGTTGGAAATTAATATATGTGATATTAACTTGAGAACAGAATGAAAATAAACATAAGCCTTCCTCTCTTCTAAGCACATAGGTATACACACTTATATTTAGATATGTACACTTATTCCAGTTAAAATTTCTTGATGTGTGTGTGTGTGTTTGTGTGTGTGTGTGTGTGTGTGTTGGTGGTACATGCCTTTAATCCCAGTATTTGGGTGGCAGGAAGCAGATCTCTGAGTTCAAGGCTAGGCTTTTCTACAGAGCTAGTGCCATGACAACTAGGGGTCCATAGAGAAATCCTGTCTCTAAAACAAACACATGGATTCATAGATGAAACATCAAACAAGGTACCTCAATGGATTAAGAAGAAAAAATATCATACAGTTCCAAATAAGAAAGGATCACATGGACCATAAAAAATAAATGTCTAATTATTTACTGAAAAAGTCTTGAAACTGCATTAGAAACAGGAGCAGAGATGAGGGTTGGCATAACTTTAAGGACCTGACAAAGAAAGGCATTTTTGGCAAGACGACTAGATTTTCATTTTCATGTGTTTGTACAGATTCACCAGAAAATACTATATCACCAGTTCTAGCTGGACATGTGGACAAATATGATCCACAGAGGAGAAAAGTCTGTCACAGAAAGCCCCCAAATGATATTTTGACAAATATGAAAAGTACAAGAAAAAGTGTCTTGAAATTCTACAGGGAAAATGACCATGATAATTAAGGTTTGCAGAAACGGCAAAAATTTCGCAAATAGAGAGCACAATAAATGTATATTATTCTAACAGATAATTTTCTCAGTAATAATAGCAACAGCAAGCTGTCAAGCAGGGACAAGAAAATATGTGAAAAAAAAAAAACAAAATCCCCAAATTATATGACTTAGAAATAAACACTGTGCTAACTATTGTGGAGAGGGGTTTGACAGCATGAGAGGCAAATAATTAACAATAACGGTGATAATTAAAGATGTTAGAAAGCAGATCATACAGTTGCTACACAGTGGTCACTAGACTAAAAACATAAAGGAGAAATTAATTAGTAGAAAATGGGTCCATGAACTTGAGCTATGTTGGACAAGCATTTTGACTAGATGATTTTAGAATGGGAAAAAAAGATGGAGAAATGCTTTATTATTTCAAGTGATCAGATATGATTACTGAGAACTGAATAAAGCATGATTCTCAGGCCATATTCTGCACAGGGGCTGAAGATGTTCCACATTCTGGATTCTTACACCAGGTCTGTATTCTGTCTTGGGTGCCTGTTAACTGCTGATGCACAGGGGAACACAGCAGGAAGCCGTGGATACTCTTTTGGGAAGCTTATGTCAAGGGTTTTGTATTCACTCATTGTCTAGGCCATCCTTCAAGTCCATTTCCCATAGTTTTGCAAATGCCCCCCAAGAATTCAGGAATGACCAAATTCTTCTAGAAATGGCCCAGTGCTTAAGCGCCCTGACTGTTTGTCTAGAGGACATTGATTTGATTCACAGCGTACACACGGAGGCCACCAAATAGCTGTAACTCTAGTTCCTGTGGAGCCAATATCTCTTCTGGCCTCCTTTCTGGAATCTCTGTGGACTGGATACATGAAGTACACTGAAACTGATGCCAGCAAAACCCATGCAAATAAAATAAAACAGGTCTAAAACAAATAAACAAACTTCAAAGAATGCAGGAGCTATCATTTGTCACACTGTGTGGAGTTCTGGTCATATGTTAACTCTTAAGTGGATGACAGATGCAGCTTCATGAATTGGAATTGTCTATATTTAAATTTTACAGGTACTCTAGTATACAAATGGACTTTGGGAGCCCGTCCCACATGGGGGAAGGCCTAGGCCCTGCCCCAATGATATGACAGACTTTGCAGATTCTCCATGGAAGGCCTCTCCCTGCCAGGGGAGCAGAAAAGAGATGGGATTGGAGTGACGGGAGACAGGGGAGGACTGGAGGGTGCAGGAACTGGAATTGACATGTAAAACAAGCTTGTATCAAATCTAAATTTAAAAAAGAGAAAAATAAAAGAGAGAGATCAAACCATTAAACAGATCTAATGCAAAGTGATTTATTGGGGGTAGGAGGAGCAAAAGGCCCTTTCAGAGTAGGGATGTGTGTATGCGTGTGCGTGTGTGTGAGAGAGAGAGTGAGAGAGAGAGAGACAGAAAGAATGATAGACAGAGCCATGATGTTGAGAGGGACCTTTTAAAGGCGGGCACATGTTGCATAGGAAAATACAGAACTCATACCTTCAGTGGAAGTGGCGGGTGATGGTGTAAGCTGCTGGCTGAGTCCTGCTTTATAACACTAACATTGGTCCCTTTTATTTAATATACAAGGTGAGGAAATAGGTAGGGATGATGGAGAGGTAAGAGTGGGAGCATTGTGCTCTTTATTCCTATTGTCGGGGGGGGGGGAGTTTTCCTATTATCATTGGGGACCAAAGAAGGCTGGGATGCTGGCCAAATCCTAGAAGAGCTGTCTGTGGGACCATTTGAGGTTAGAAAAGTGCAGGCCTACTTGAAGCAAGATTTTATATATATATATATATATATATATATATATATATATATATCTGACAGAAGATAAAGTTAAAGAGTTTAGGCGAATTTTATTTCTTATGTATTATTTAAAATATTTTATACGCAAAAGGTGACGGCAGTTTTTCAAAACCAGGGGAAGAGTGAGGGGAGCTCACCCGCAGGAATAAGTAGAACAAGCAGGTAGGGAAATAGGCTGTTGATTGACAGGAGAAATTTTCTGGAGTCCATGTGACCTGTGAGAGGTGGGTTCATGTCCATTCCCCGAAGCCTTTACGACTCTGAAGTTTAAAAGCAGATGTGAATTTTAGACCCGTCCGCATTATCATTTTTGTAGTTTGTGCTGGAATTCACAGTGTAGAAAAGCCACAGACTCACACTTTTGTGTCATACTAGGAGCCTGGGAAATGATTTAGAGTTCAAAGCACGACCACTCTTTACCTTGAGCTCAGAGAGGACTGAAACCTTCAGAGGGCCAGAAGAGCAAGGCTTGCTTGATCTTGATTTTCAGAGGGAATACAGACATAAAAGAGGGGTTGCTTCTTCCCTCTGTCCAGAAGACTGGATGGACATTGAGGAGACAGACATTTCTGACATAGTGAGAAATCCCTTTGTCTATACTTAGAGGGAAATGAAAGGAAATTTACAATCTTGAATTTATGATTATGATAAAAGTAGCAGCGCTTTACTAGACCTAGATTAATAGCTTATCAGAACTCCATTGATTAGTGTTAAAACACTGAGCTTTTGAAGTCTTAATATAACAATAGCATTGTGAGGGAAAGAGGTCTGAAACATTTTTCATTCTTTTGATATACCTTAAATCTCTTCTTAACACAGCTTCTTTCACATCCTCCAACCTTTATGACTTACACTTACAAACCTGAAAACACATTTTTAGACCCTAAAATGTTTTCTTAGATTCTCACAACATATCCTCAGACCTTACGTAAACATTACACATCTCATCCCTATCCACTCCCCAGGGAGGATGAAGCCTTCTGTGGGGGGGATTATCAAAGTCTGCCATATCATTTGGGGGAGTGCCTAGGTCCTCCAGTGTTCAGAGATCCAACTCACACCTTAAGCAATAGTGGAGAGGCTACCTTAAATGCTATTCCCTGATAATGAGATTGATGACTACCTTATATGCCATCCTAGAGCCTTTATCCAGTAGATGTGATGGAAGCAGAAGGTGACATCCACAGCTAAACACTGAGTAGAATTCCTGGCTTGACTGTTTCATATGAAGAGAATTGAGAAGGCAGCAAAGCCTTGGTTGCTGCTGTTAAACTGACAAGCCTATTCCTAGCTATCTTAGTCGTCAGCACTATCAGAGACCTGAGAAGAATGAACTTCACCTGAGTTAACAGGAAGTACAGACCAATCAGCTCCAGAGTCTATGAAAAATGTCAGAGACTTCCTGGCCATCTGGACAGTCACCCTGGTTCCACCATGGTCATTGGATGTAGAAGTCCCAGGGCAGTATCAGTCTTTGGCTGCCAGGCCCAGAAGATCTGACAGACTTCCCTGAGAGAGAACTTGCAGGCACAAGCCCTTGTTATCTAGGTAAAGTGGGACAATCAACTCCCCAGTGATGTTTGCCTAGTATTTGTACAGCATCCCATCATTGGTAGAGGAGAAGAAAGGCAGGTTTTTTTTTTTTTTGTTTTGTTTTTTTGCCAGTGACCAGCTTTGCTACAGTTAAAGCAAGCTCCCTGTGGAGTGGGTGGGGAATGAGATGGGAAGGAAGGGGTTGGGGGCATGGGAGGATGGGAGGGGAAGGGAACTGGGAGTGATATGTAAAATAAGGAAA
Organism: Phodopus roborovskii; assembly: GCF_943737965.1. Lineage (NCBI taxonomy): Eukaryota > Metazoa > Chordata > Mammalia > Rodentia > Cricetidae > Phodopus > Phodopus roborovskii. Next base: position 10,910,214 of record NW_026126618.1, read on the forward strand.
AAAATAATAATAAAAAAAGCAAGCTCCAGGTGAAGGTTCTTCTTTGCCCATCATCATCTTTGGAAGATGTTAGCAGTCTGCCCAGAGCTGGCATGGCTCTCTATCACAAACAAACAAACAAACAAAAAAAAACATGTTTTTATTAAATATTTTAAATGCCATATTCTGCAGATCTCTGAGGCATTTGAAGACCATTATCTATTAATTATATCTTTACTAAACTTCGCTTGTTTCTAGTTACTTGTTTTAGGCTTAATTTTGAAAACATTCACAGAAGGCTACATATGGCTTATTCCTTATTCCTTATTAGTACTTAGCAGGACACATTACAGTTATGCACACAGTAAAGAATTTGATCATTTATAAGATGACTACTAACATGCATTTATTAATTATTCTTAGTGGATTACAACAATTTAGTGTGTTTTATAAGACGAAGACTTTAAGTTCCATCCCTGTTAGGTTTAGCCTTAAAGTAACAATTTTGAATTGAAACTCTTCTGGTATCATGTGCTACAACCTACCTTCCCCCACTGACCTTATCTCCAGTGGACCACACAGATCATTCCCTCCTAACTTCCCTCTGCCTACTCTGATTTAGGCACATCCCTGACTCCAGCAGCCCATTTGAATGACCTCTTCTCACTATCTACACCATCCTGAGGGACTGAGCAGATCCCAGGAGAGCATTCTGCTTTCTTCCCTGCAGTGGGGCCCCTCCGTGCCTCTTCATCATTCCTAGAAACACATAATGGCAGTAACCTCCAGTGCATACACCTATTAGCATCCCAGAAGAATTTCCTACTAGGCAAAAGACAGCCACTATACTCTACTGAGAACCAGAGATGGCAAAGAACAAAACACCACTCCAACAAGATAAGTCCATATATTAGCACCTTGAATTACAGTCTTCACAAACCCAGATGCCTAGACACCAGCGTTAAAAACAGTAAGATCCAGGACAATAGGGTTCCAGTAGAGCCCGGCAGCCCAATCACAGCAGTCCTGAGTATTGCAGCATAGCTGAAACATAAGAAAAAGACAGTAAAATGGTCTTTATGGATAAGAAAGAGAGGCCTGTAAGGATGACATGTATAAGTCCCTTAAAGAAATCTAGGAAAGCAAGCAGTTCAAGACCTGAAAGTGAAAATAGAATCAGTAAAGAAAACCCAAACTGAGGTAAATCTGGAAATGAAAAACTTCGGAACTTTAACATATAAACTTCAGAGGTAAACTTCACCAACAGAATACAAAAGATGGAAGAAAGAATCTCAGGCATTGAAGACACAACAAAAGCAATGGATACCTCCATCAATAAAAATGTTAAATATAAATAAAAATCCTGTTACAAAACATGTAGGAAATCTGGGACACCATGAAAATGTCAAATCTAAAAATAATAGGAATAGAAGAAGGAGAAGAAATCCAGGTCAAAGGTACAGAAAATATTTTCAACAAAATCATAGAAGAAAATTTCCCTAACGCACAGAAGGATATGCCTGTCATGGCACAAGAAGCAAAATGGACACCAAAATAGAATGGACCAGAAAAGAAAGTCCCATGGCAGGTAATAATCCAAAGTCTAAATGCACAGAATATTCAGAGCTGAAAGGGAAAAAGACCAAGGCACATATAAAGCAAACCTATTAGAATTACATCCAACTTCTCAACCAAACTTTAAAAGCAAAAATTTCAACAGACTTGAAGAGACCACAAAATTAAGCAGGATCTATAAATTTAGATCTACAGAAGGCACAAAAAGAAAAAAGAAAAAAACCAAACAAAACCAAAACAAAACAGAAAACCACTCCAATCTAAAGAAGTTAACTGCACTCAAGATAATACATGAAATAAATAAGCCTAAACAAGCAAATCAGATGGGACACACACACACACACACACACACACACACACACTCCTCTCCACCACCACCACAATAACAACAAAATAATAAGAATCAACAAACTCCATTAATTGTTCTCTCTCAACATCAATCATCTCAATTCTCAACAATAAGTCACAGACTAACAGAGGGGCTGTGAAAACAGGATCCATCATTTTCCTGCATTCAAACACACCATAACATTCCCTCAAGGTAAAATGATTGAAAAAAGACATTCCAAACCAATGTACCTAAGAAGGAAGCTGTGACAGCCATTTTAATACCTGTTAAACTATACTTCCATATTGCGGTTTAATCAGGATCAGGATAAACAAATAGGCTGAATAGATGTTTATTCAGGGAGAAATAACTTACAACCCAGACAGATGAAGACCAGCAGGTTCCAAAGGATGCTCTCCTCTCAGCTTCCTGCCAGCAAGAGAGCAATTCTGGCTCCCCCTTAGATCTTATTCCACCAGTCACTTCCAACGCTTTCTCCACCCCTAATGGGCGTGGTCAGTGCCACAGAAGCAAAGTGAATATCCCACTACACTTCCATCTGAAGAGATAGGGAAGAACACTACCACTACATAATCAAGGAAAACTCAGCCAAGTGAACATTGCAGTTCTTAATATCTATGCGCCAAACACATTAGCACCCGAGTTCATAAAATAAAACTACTACAGCTTAAATCTCACACTGATCTTCATCCACTGGTCGTGGAGGCTTCAATACCCCATTATGTCTAATAGGCAAGTCATCCAGACAAAAACTAAACAGAGATATGCTAGAGCTAACATGTTATAAACCAAATGGACCTACTATATTTAAAAAAGTTTCACCTACTCGGAAAAGAATATGCCTCCCTCCTTGGGCTCTTTCACCCGTTTGTTTTGTGCAATTCCATTGTCTTAGATGTTTTATCTTATTGTAATATGTCTTTTTGTGATTTTTTTATTTAGATTTGAAACAAGTTTGTTTTACATGTCAATCCAAGTTCCTACACCCTCCTGTCCTCCCTTGCTCCCTCAACCCCCATTCCATCCCATCCCATCCCATCCTCTTTCTGCTCCCCAGGCAGGGCCTCCATGGGGAGTCTTCAAAGTCTGCCCTATCATTTGAAGTAGGATCCAGCCCCTCTCCAATGTCTCTAGGCAGAAAGTATCCCTCTAAGTGGAATGGGTTCCTAAAGTCCATTCATATACTAGGGATAAATATTTATCCATTACCAGAGGCCCCATAGACTGCCCAGTCCTTCTAAATAACACCTACGTTCACGGGGTCTGGGTCACTTCTATGTTAGTTTCCCAACTGTCAGACTACAGTTCATGAACTCCCCATTGTTCAGGTCAGCTGTTTTTGTGTGTTTCTCTGGTCTTGACTCCTTTGCTCATCACACCTCCCTCTCTGCAACTGAATTCAAGGGGTTCAACTCAGTGTTTAGCTGTGGGTGTCTGCTTCTGCTTCCATCAGCTACCTAGATGAAGGCTCTAGGATGGCATATAAGGTAGTCATCAATTTTATTATCTGGGAAGGGTATTTAAGATAGCTTCTCCACGATTACTTGGGTTGCTAGTTGTGGTCATCCTGATAGATCTCTGGACATTTCCCTAGTGCCATACTTATTTTCAAACCTAAAACAGCTCTCTCTATTATGGTATCTCTTTTCTTGCTTTCCTCTATTATTTCCCTGACTCAATCTTCATGCTCCTTCATTCCCACCTCTTTCCTCCTCTTTCTCCTAACTCTCTCTCCCCTCCCCCATGCTCCCAATTTGCTTGGGAGATCTTGTCCATTTCTCCTTCTCCAGGGGACCATGCATGTCTCTCTTAGGGTCTCCTTGTTTCTTAGCTTTTCTGGGGTATGGATTGTAGGAAATCCTTTACTCTATCTCTAAAATCAATATATGAGTGGATACATACTGTGCTTGTCTTTTTGTGAGACACTCACTCAGGAGAATTTCTTCTAGTTCCATCCATTTGCCTGTGAATTTCAAGATTTCATTGTTCTCTGCTGAGTAGTATTCCATTGTGTAACACCACATTTTCTCCATCCATTCTTCAGTTGAGGGGTATTTAGGTTGCTTGCAGGTTCTGGCTATTACAAATAATGCTACTATGAACATAATTGAACAGTTGTCCTCATATGAAATCTTTTGATTATATGCCTAAGAGTAGAATTACTGGATCATGAGGTAGAATGATTCCCATTTTCCTGAGGAACCGCCATACTGATTTTTGAGCAGGGCCCTGGAAGGCAGGCTGGATATAAGTCCACACTTACCCTCTTCTGTGAGTTGTAATATGTTTTATAGCTGAGTGTTGGTGTCACACCCTTAATCCCAGCAGAGGCAGGCGGAGCTCTGTGAGTTCCAGGCCAGCCTGGTCTACAGAGGTAGTTCCAGGACAGGCTCCCAAGCAATCCAGAGTAACTGTGTCACGAAAAACCAAAAACATAAAACAAACAAATAAATAAAAAATGAAAATAAATAAATAAAAAATAAAAACAAGCAAACAAATAAATAAAGTTTTCTTCCTGGCATGGGACACTGTTTTCTGGGTGAGCCATAGTCGTATGCCTTCACAAGTTGCACATTGTCTTCCTCTATGGACCCAGAACAGGGGAATTGCTCCATTTGTCAAACATAATTCATGAAGTGAATTATGGCAAACTCTAGAGTCAACATCCACTTCAACTAATGACCATTCTTTGGCTTTGTTTCTGTTGGATTTCTCTTTTTACCAATATTTCAATAATGGGTGAGCCACTTTGCTCTTTTTCTATCTCTTTTTTTTTTTTTCCAAACTCACATGAAAAAAACGTTCCTGTTTATTGACTGACCTGAAACATGTTAGTCTAGCAGCCTCTTCCTTATCTTTTTCTCCCCAAGAGCTTCAGACTCTTGTCTGTCTGTCATCTGTCTGTCCTTACTGCAGGGTTAATTATATAATACTTGTTTATTCATTTTAAATAAACATCGAACACATTCTCTATCACTATGATGTTTCCAAACAAAGTGTGTTTGTGTGGTTCTTCTTTCTCCAAGATCCCTGACTCCCTTCTACCTCGGTTCTCCCTTTTTGGTCCCCATCCATCCATAAGAATTCCAGTTTCATGTCCCGTGTGTCCTTTTGTCCTCCTCCATTTATTGCTTTATCACCTACCATTTCAAGTTCATGGTCTACTTTCCAGGGAATTAGACCACACACACACACACACACACACACACACACACACACACACACACACACACGTATATGTTAATGGCAATCATATCCTTGGAAAAAGGGTTTCATTTTATCAGGTATAATAAATCATAGTGGGTTCTACAATATTTTTTTTGTAAAGGTAGAAGTAACATGTACATTAACATCTATATTTTTGCTTTTCACACCAGCCTTCATCATCAAAGCAGCAACTGAAAGGTGTAAATATAATCAATAGAATAGATCTCTTTATATGTGGAAATTTCCTATGGATTCTGTTTGTCATTCGTTCTAGAAGTTTTTTTTTTTTTTTTTGGTGATGAAGACTCTTCAGTAATGAATGAATTGATAATTGCAGCCGTGGTTAAATGATTCATTTATGTACTATGCAGAAGGAAGGAGTAAGGAAACAAGTATGAATTTGCTGTGGAAGAGACCATCTTTGGTGAAGAAACCATACTTTTCACAGCTCTTCTGTCCAATGCACACAGCAAAGACCAGGGGTAGCTCTCCAGTGAAGGCGGCCCTGCCCTAGTTCCCACAGGAGCAGTTCTTAGATACATCACTTGCCTTTTATTGTGCACAAGGATCCTTCCTGGAAATCATGTTACACAGCCCTCTCATCATCTGAACATGCATCAGAAATTAAGAACATGGATAAAAGCATGAATACAGCATTAAAAATTTCAGTAAGAAGAGCATAAGGCCTTTGACATAAATTCACATTTAAATAGCATTAGTGAGAGCTGGCTGTCAAAGCGGATCAGCAGGTGAATGTATTTACTGCAAATCCTAATGACTTGCTTTCAGTGGAAAGCTACATAAAAGGAGAGAACTATCTCCTACATGTTGCCCCCTGACCTCCACCCTTTCACTCTGACACACAGCTGACCACACACACACACACACACACACACACACACACACACACACACACACACACACACACACACACAGAGAGAGAGAGAGAGAGAGAGAGAGAGAGAGAGAGAGAGAGAGAGAAACATAGATCACAGATTATTAGTGATTCCATACAGTTGAAAAGATTGCTACGTGTATTTTGTAGCTGAAAGATTTGGGAATTATATATTTAAAATTATTTCTTCTTACTTTCTCTCTCTCTCTTCTCCTTTCCTCTCTCTTCCTTCCTTTCTATTTTATGCCAGAGTCTCACCATATAGCTCAAGCTGGCCTATATAGCACTATGCACACTTAGATGACACTGGAGTTGTGTAGAGCCTTGTGGTTGTATTTTTCAAACGATAAGATTGGATGCCTGTGCTATCAGGTCTTATATTCTTTAATGTTAAAAAAAAACTGTAGTGGCACCACACAACTTTAAGTATACTAGAAATACATAACTAACAGTCAACCGACGCTGTTTCATTCACTGCATAAATCTTTGCTTCACTCCTGCTTTAATGGTGAATACTACCCAGACTCTGAAGTAAGCAGCCGGAGCCTATAATTTTCAGGTTTATATTTCAAGTGGATGGAATCATACGATAACCTAATATAGTGTAGGGTCCAGCTGTGCGAATCTATCATCTCAGCATTGGGGAGGAGGACGCAGGAGGGTCACTGCAAATTTAAAACCGGTCTCTGTGTGAAGTGCAAGTCAGACGGTTACAAAGAGAGATCCTGTGTCAAAAAAAAAAAACAACAAAACAAAACAAAACAAAAACAAAACAAAACAACAACAGCAACAAAAAAACAAAACAAACAAACAAACAAAGAAACCCATACGTTTTAAAAAGAATTGAAAGAACACAACTCCCCCTCAAACACACTCCTAACAACTAATAGAATGTCAAGGAAGACTGTGAGACGCGGCACACAGAAAGACTAAGGGGTGAGAAGATGCCATTGATTGAGATCACAGCTGCAGGAGCCGGGCCGGGGGCACGGGGCTGAAGCAGGGCCATCTTTAACACAGTGTTTCTGGTTGGTGAGTGAGAAAGAGGAAGAAGAATCCATGACTGGTGATAAGACTTTCCAGGTTTGTTTTTCTACTGAAGCAGACAGGTGAGCCAGGGAGAGATGTTCATTCCCCATTCTGTGTTGCCTCACCCAGCCTTTATGCAGAGGGAGAAGCCTGGTCCGGCCTCAACTTAATGTGCTATGCTTTGTTGACTCCCATGGGAAGCCTGCCCCTTTCTGAATGGAGACAGATGAGGAGAGGAGAGGATGGGTAGGATAGACGAGGCTATGGGGGAGCGGTGGAAGGAGAGGAGGGAGGGTGAAAATGGACAGGATGTAAATTAATGTAAATTAATTAAAAAAGAATAACCTACTAAAGAATGACATTGGCTTCTGTGCAGAAAGCAGGTATTAGGGAAGAGGAGAACGGATGACAGTAAACGTTTGTGCTAAACAAACAGAAGGTGGTAAGTTCATGGACTTGATATAAATGTGATTTTACATACGTAAAATACGTGAAAAGCAGAACATGACACTGAACTAAGAAAAATATTCTGTCCTAATAATAGCATTGAAGTAAACTAGATTTTTTTATTTAGTTTAGAAACAATCATAGTTTACATATCAATCCCAGTTCCCTCTCCCTCCCACCCTCCCAAGCGGCCCACTGAACTCCCATCCAATCCCTAAGGAGGGTGAGGCCTTCCATGCAGGATCATCAAGGTCTGCCACATCAGTTGGGGGTGGGCCTAGGTCCTCCTCCATCTATCTGGGCTGAGAGAGTATACCTCCTTGGGGAATGGGCTCCCAAAGTCCATTTGTGCACTGGGATAAACACTGGTTTCGCTCGCAGAGGTCATAGATTGCCCAGGCCTCCTAACTGGCACCCACATTCAGAGGGCTTGGTTCAGTCTAATGTTGATTCCCCTGTTTTATGACTGGGGTCCATGTGCTCTCACTTGGTCAGGTCTGCTGTTTCTGTGGGTTTTTACAGGATGGACTTGACCCCTTTGCTCATCACTCCTCCCTCTCTGCAACTGGATTCCAGGACTACAGCTCAGTGCTTAGCTTGCATCAGCTACTGGATGAAGGCTCTAGGGTGACATATAAGGTAGTCATCAATCTCATTATCGGGAAAGGACATTTATGGTATCCTCTCCCCTATGCTTTTATTGTTAGTCGGGGTCATCCTTGTAGATCTGTGGATATTTCCCTAGTGCCAAATTTCTCATTAAACCTATAACGTCTCCTTCTATTGAGTTATCTCTTTTCTTGCTCTCCTCTATTCTTTCCCTAACTGTCTTCCTGCTCTGTTATGCCCACCCCACCTCTCCCTTCCTTTTTCTAACTCCCTCTCCCCTACTTCAGGAGCTCTTGTCCCTTTCCCACTTCACCAGGGGACCATGTATGTCTCTCTTATATCCTCCTTGTTTCCTAGCTTTTCTGGAAGTGTAGATTGTAGGTTGGTAGTCCTTTGTTCTATGTCCAATATCCATTTATGAATTTATGAGCAAGTACATACCATGTTTATCTTTTTGTGACTGGGTTACTTCACTCAGGATGGTTTCTGCTAGATCCATCCATTTGCCTGTAAATTTCAAGATTCCATTTTTTTTTCTGTTGTGTAGTACTCCATTGTGCAAATAAATGTACCATGTTTTCTCCATCCATTCTTCTGTCGAGGGGCATCTAGGTTGTTTCCAGATTCTGGCTATTCCAAGCAATGCTCCTATGAACATAATTGAACAGATGTCCTTGGTGTATGAGTGTGCATCCTTTGGGTATATGCCCAAGATTGAAATTGCTGGATATTGAGGTAGATTTGTTCCATACTGATTTCCAAAGTGTTTGCACAAGTTTGTACTCCCACAACAATGCAGGAGTGTTCCTCTTTCTCTACATTCTTTACCATGTTTAGGTATATTTCTGTTATCTTTGATCTCTCCAAGACCTTTATCATGAGGGGGCGTTGAATTTTGTCAAAGGCCTTTTCAGCATCTAGTGAAATGATCATATTTTTTTTCTTTTTCAGTTTGTTTATATGGTGGATTACATTGATGGATTTTCATACTTTGAACCATCCCTGCATGCCTGGGATGAGGCCTACTTGGTCATGGTGGAGTTCGCTGATGTGTTCTTGGATTCAATTTTCCAGTATTTTATTGAGTATTTTTTAATCAATGTTCATGAGGGATATTGGTCTGTAGTTCTCTTTTTTTAGTTGCGTTTTTGTGTGTCTTGGGTACCAAGGTAATTATAGTTTCATAAAAAAGAGTTTGGCAATAAACTTTCTGCTTCTATTCTGTGGAACAGTTTGAGGAGTATTGGAATTATCTCCTCCTTGAATTTCTGGTAGCATTTTGCATTGAAACCATCTGTCTCTGGGCTTTTTTTTTTTTTGGTTGGGAGGCTTTTGATGACTGCTTCTATTTCATTAGGGGTTATAGGTCTATTTAAATTGCTTATCTGTTCTTGATTTAATTTTGGTAAGTGATATTTATCCAGAAAATTGTTCATTTCCTTTAAAGTTTTGATTTTTTTCAAGACAGGGTTTCTCTGTATAGCTTTGGAGCCTGTCCTGGAAATATATCTGTAGACCAGGCTGTCCTAGAACTCACAGAAATCTGCTTGCCTCTGCCTCCTTAGTGCTGGGATTAAAGGTGTGTGCTACCACTGCCCAGTTTATTTTTTAAGTTTTTTTTTTTGGGGGGGTGGATTATAGGTTTCCTTAGTGTCGTGTTATGTCTACCTTTTCATTTCTGATTTTGTTAATTTGCATGTTCTTTCTCTGCCTTTTGTTTAGCTTGGATAAAGGTTTGCCTATCTTGTTGATTTTCTTGAAGAACCAACTCTTTGCTACATTGATTCTTTGTAACATTTCTTTGTTTCTACTTTATTAATTTCATCCCTTAATTTTATTTCCTAGTGTCTACTCATACTGGGTGACTTTGCTTCTTTTTGTTCTAGAGCTTTCCGGTGTTCTGTTAATTCTCTACTGTGGCTATTGTCCAGTTTCTTTATGTGGGCACTTAGCGTTATGAACTTTCCTCTTAATACTGCTTTCAAAGTGTCCCCTATGTTTGGGTATGTTGTATCTTCATTTTCATTGAATTCTAGTAACAAAATGCATCTATGTGAAATCATTTTTATTCTGAAGTATATATTTTCTAAAAACCAGAGAACTTAATGATTAACATGTGTTGGTATGGTACTTAGAAAAATGATGACCTACTTTAAATCACAAGCAAATAAACAGGTATAGTAAATATGTTGATGTCAATCCTCTCTCTTTCCTGCCATTCCTCCCCTCCCTTAGCTGTCACTTTTTCTCAGAATTTTGAACAGTTATGAGTACCTTCCTTAACCACTACCATCTGCAAAAAAGCTTCTCTGATCAAGGTTGGGGACATCTTAATTCCATGCATAGGAATTATTTATTTATGTAGTTTAACAACATAAGCATTTAGTACACAACCGCAACGCATTCTTCCCTAGGGCCTATGATTTCCATGGCTGTGGGGTTTGAACATATTTTCAGTACCAAATAGGAATTCTCTCTTGGAGCAGACTTCGAATTCAATCAACAGGGCATTTGGTTACCCCATAAGCAATCTTGCCAGGATTGTACCTGTGGCCACTTCTCCCCTGCCCAGTGTTGTGGCATCCATGGTTCAGCTCTGGGGAGTGTACATATCTCTTGTCATTCAGGAGCCTTCAGGGAAGCTTCCAGCACCATGAAAGGTAGCCATGAGGGAGAGACTTTCTTAGTTCAAGATTTATTCCTATGTGTCCTGTAATGATAACACGTGGGTCTTACTATATTGCTCTAGTAATGGCTAGTAAACAAGAGAAATGGCAAAAATCGCTACTGTTTTGGCTGCTTTTGGGCCCTCATTGAAGAATAACTCATAGAGAGGTAACCCATTCCTGACACTAAGATTTTGGGTTTAATAACTCTGACTTCTGAAAGCACCATTCTTCTTCATAGAGGACGCTTCTGTTCAAACTCATTTTATATGTAAAATGTATTTTAATTAACTTATGAAGTACTGTTTTTCCTTTGTTTGTTTTAGCTGTAGTTTTGGTCAATCCACTCCTACCCTTCACCTTTCTCCAGCCTCTTACCCTGACGTCCCTACTGAAAGAGCAGGGAAGGCATAATGAGAAATGAAGTTTCAATGTGTCTTAGATCTGATACGCACCCCCCCCCCATACATAGTTCCTCTCTGGAGGGATAATTCTTTGGTGATGACAGTCACCTGTGTACCTCACTCCAGGACACTTGCTGATGCAGTTTAGTATCTGTGGTTATCCTCAGATTATAATTTGCACCTGTGAGGTGCTATGATCAAAGAAGTCTTCAATTAAACCCTATAAGAACTATGTAGGGAATTAGAAGGACCCCGCCCCCCCCAGCTGAATAAATCAGAACAAGCTTTCCCTCTCTAGGCAGAAGTCCCTTTTTAAGGGGTTTAGGGACATGGTGGTATTTTGGATTGTAAAGGAAACATATTTTGACTTCTTGGTTTTGTTCCTGGAGGATACAATCCCATGCTGGGATACAGGGTTAGCAAATGGAGTTCTCCTTGGATTAAGGTTCTCATTCTCTCCCTTGAGTACTTTTGTATCGTGTACAAACTACACAAGTGCACATAGCAAACTTATAGTTAATGGTTTTCACAGTGGGAAATCTAAGCAAGTAATTATGTTAGATAGTATTTAGGAAAGGCGACCTACTGACTCCAATGTTTGTTTTGCTGTTATTGTTTGGTTTGGTTTTACTTAAAACAAGTGAAGTCTTTATTGTTGCTAATGAGGTTGGTAGAATGAATTCTTTACTTAATATAGCAATAAAATGGTATGTGTATGTGGGTCATCATGTGATGATTTTTATACATGCCCATTTTGTAGAGTTCAAGTCATAATGTCTTCATTTTCCCAATAGTTGATCATTTCTTTTTTTATTTTAAATTTTCCCCTTTCATACATTTCTTAAAATATATTTTCATTCAAAATGTGCCCATAATTTCTCCCTTCCTGACAGATCCTTTACATTCACCCAATCTACATGTTCTTGTGGTATAAAAACTCAATTACATGATCCCTAATGATATTCTGCTATACTTATAGGTAGGTGACTTGTCCAATCATCATTAGACAGGCTTCCTCTGGCAGAAATGGGAGTGGATGAAGAGATCCACATTGAGACATTATGCAGAGAGAGTCTAATTTAGAGTTTTTCATCAGGTTTATCCACCCAGAGTGCAGGGAACCCCACAGAAGAGGAGTAGTGAAGGGGATCGAGGACACAGAAAACTGAAAATATAATATGTATGTAAGGTAAGGAAAAAAAAACAGGAAAAATGCCCAAACAAAGCATTATGATATAGTAAAATCCCTCAAAATTCCATTTTTTGCTTATCTATTGCTGGGCCTGAGGCATGACCTTGAAAGGTTTGTTTACCCAGTGAGGCCCCAATGGATAAAACTATTTTTTTTTTAAGTATGTGAGTGATATCTTAGGATTTCGATTGCTTTGAATAGACACCATAACCATAGCAACTCTTTTAAAGGAAAACATTTAATTGGGGCTGGCTTATAGTTTCAGAGGATTAGTCCATTATCATTCTGGCTAGAACAATGACAACATTCAGGGAGGCATGCTGCTGGAGGAGCTGAGAGCTCTATATCTTGATCTGCAGGCAGAAGAAGGATTCGGTGTTCCACACTGGATGTAGCTTGAACATACAGGACCTCAAAGCCTGACTTCAAGTGAGACACCTCCTCCAACAAAGCCACACCCACTTCAACAGGGCCGCACCTCCTAATAGTGCCAATATTAGCATTCCTACACAAGACCTTTCTGGGGGCCATTCTTGTTCAAGCCGCCACTGATGGGAGAGGTCATTCTGTATGTTTCTCATACTGGTTAATGAATAAAGCACTGTTGGCCAATAGGAAAGGAAGGTAGGAGGGACTAGGAGACAAGGAGGAAATAGGAAGTAGTAAGGAGGAGTCAAGATGGAGAGTCTGAAGAAAGCAGTATGCCGCTGGCTCCCCGGTAAGAGAAATACATAGATCAGCAGAAATGGGTTAATAATTAAGGCAGAGCTAGCCGATAAGAAACAAGTAACAGGGCCAACAGCATTGTATCAAATACAGAGTCTCTGTGTATTATTTGGGGCTGGCGGCGCAGCGGCAGGACAAGACCGGGCGTCGGCGGGCAGAAAAACCATACTCGTTACAGATGGCACAAGCGGCAGCGGGTAGAAAAACAGTACACGTTACAAGCCACAAGTGGTTATCATTTGGGAATAGCTTCTGGATTTGGGATGTGGGCTTGGGACCACTTCCATTCTTGGAACTGTGATCCTGTCAAGCCCAGACTTGTGCTGATAACCTTTGTGATTTCATTTGTGCAACCTCTGTCCTGCTCTATTTAGAAGGTCTTGTTTCCTTGGTATTCTCTATCCCACTGGATCTTATAAATTTTCTGTCTGAGCCCTGGGGCGGGGGCATTTGCTGGGGACATCCCATTTGGGACCGAGTGTTCCAAGTCTCTCACTCTCTGTACATTGTCTAGCTTAGGGTCTCTAGTTCCACTCAGTGCAGGAGGGATCTTGTCTGATGACGTTCCACTCATTGCAGGAGGGATCTTGTCTGATGACGGCTAAACATGTCACATCTTTGAGTATAGCAGATTGTCATTAAAAGTCATTTTGTTGTTACATTGCTTTAGCACAACAGTAGTTTTAGATTCATTATGCATAATTTATGCTGCTGATATACTCCTGTATGTGTGATTTTCTACTGCAACATGGTCTATTTATCTGGAAACAGGCACTTAAAGAATACTGATTCTTTTTCTCAGCATTTGTCTATTGCCAGTATCATCTCAGCTTGTGCTAGAAGTCCATAACCCCTCCCCACCCCTCCTTATGCTGGAATTATTCTTGGCTTGATCTTGATTGGGTTCTGTGCATGGTATTTCAATTGCTATGTATTAATACATGAATCTGTCCTGCAATATCTGGAAAGTCCCACTTCCCTGTAGTTATTCACCACCTGTAGTTACATTCTCCACTCCCTCTTCCTCAAATACCCAAGATTTGGTTCAGTTTTTTTTTTTAAGTAATAAAGCATAGCATAATACTTTATTACTTTATTTTTATTTTACATATCGATCCCAGTTCCCTCTCCCTCCCTCTTTTCCTCTTTCCCCCTCATGTATTCCCTGAACACCCACCCCTCCCACCCCCACATGTAGGGTGATGCCATTCAGGCATTTGAAGTAGGGACTAGGACTTCTCTTCTGTTTCTAGGTTAAGGGATGTGCCTGCAAGGTCCTTTTGTGCACCAGGAATACATCCTGGTTCCACTGTCTGAGGTCTCTTAGACTGCTCAGGCCTTCTAGCCTCAAACGAGACCCATGTCCAGAGGGTCTGAGTCAGTCCTATGCTGGATTCCCTGGGGGCTCTTTAGCTCCTCCTTGTTCAGGTCAGCTGTCTCTATGTATTTCTGCAACCTGGTCTTGTCCTCTCTGTCATCTGGATTCTAGTTTGACTCAGTGTTTAGTTGTGGGTGTTTGCTTCTGTTTCCAACAGCTACTAGATGAGAGCTCCATAATGGTGGATAAGTAAGGTGTAGGCAACAGATAATCCTACTTCAGCAGAACCCAAGGGTAAAGCACGAGGACCGGGTGGGGGTCAGAGAATAGGCAGGTGTGGATTCCGGTGGTCCCGCGTGGATAGGCAGGTCTAGTGCTCAGAGCAGCTCCAGGAAGTTCCCTGAAGGTGGCAGGATTTTTGGCTCCACCCTCTGTCCCAGTGCTCAACCAGAGCTATGGGACAATGGGCATGGTAGGGCACAGGGTAGGGGGAGGGCAGGCTCTCGATGGAGGTGGGTGGGGGGTGTATCAGAGCTCTAAGAGCACTCTTGATGGGGACAGGACATGGTGACAGCGAGATCCGGGGCCAACTCAGTGAGTTCCCAGGGAAGGGTGTTGGGGGCATTCAACCCAAATTGGTCTCAGACTCACCTCTAGCTGAGGCCTGGCGATGGGGGTCAAAGATGATGGGGGTCAAGACTGGGCTGACACTCAGGAAGTTTCTGCACTGGTAGGATCTAGCTGGGGCCTGACACTCTCCAGATGAACAGCTGAAGCCTTTTGTTAGCAGAGGCCCAGTGATGGGGGTAAAGGATCCAGCCCACAAGAATCAGAGTCCAGTTTTTTTTAATGTATAAATTTTGTCTTTTTTTGAGACTATAATGTACTTACAGTATCTTTCCCATCCCTTCCTTCCCTCTGTAACCTATTATCCCCATTGTCCATTATACTTCTCATTATCCTATATCATGTTCATGGCCTACACTTAATTCCTTCAATTATTGAAGCTATTATTCTCATCACCATTTTCTTAGTGTTAGGTTGAGTACAGTGGGTAGTTATTTTATTTTTTCTTACTTTCTTTAATGAGTTTTTTTTTTTTTTAATATTAGAGTAAAACCAGGTACTGCCTTGCATATGGCTTCTTTAGATCTTATGAAAGTAATTTGGTGGGCTAATGGTAACGGAACTGGTGTTTCTGTGGAGAGTGAATCGATATCTAGGTTGTTTTACTCTCATTGATTTGTTCTGTCTTCACAGAATGTGGTGTTTGAGGATCAGACCTGAGAGCTGGTAGTAATTTTTTTACAAAGATGCAAAAGACAGGCAGCTTCAGCAAGGAAAAAAATGATAGAAACATCGTATTTTCACACTTTGCATCATGGCAAAAAGTTTGATATAGCTGCTTTTAAAATTCATAGTTGGCTTTGATATTAGTTGTTCTTGGAAACAAAGATTTTTGCCTGATTGAATGGAAATTGGAACCTTTTCCTAAGCGATTTGGGTTAAACACTGGAGATTTGAAATTCTTTTGAAGGTTGGTTAAGAACTGTTTTAAAGTATGTTTGATTGTGAAATTTGCCACTATAGATAGAGACAATACAGATTGTTGCTGATTCAACTTTTATTTATAATATGGCAGATGGGACTATTTAGTAAATGGAAAAACTGGGATTTACAGTTATAAATTAGAATGAAATGAGCCATTTCATATATTCATAAGATGAAATCATCCTCTTATTTTTAAAGTATTAGGTAAATATAGTAAGTAGGCAGATTATATGGGAACAAAAATATGTGAATATGAAAAACAGGTGAATCATTTTTAAGGCTCTATAGCACTGTAATAGAAATGTCAGCTGTTTCGGATTAGTATATCTCCACCCATTTTCTGTTTATCTATATTAAAAATCAGTAGTTTCCATGTCAACTTAAGCTCTTATCTACTCATGAAAGGAAGGTTTGAATACATTAGGGGACATCTGAATTTCTGGTGGGAGTTTGTTACAGAGAACAATATTTACTGTTTGTGCTGCTCCTGTCCCTACCATGTTATATTGCTTTTGTTTTAATATTTAAATGTATTATAGAAGATAAATTAGTATTTATATTGTATTAGTATTCTATTAGTTTATGCACTACAATAACTTTAAAAATTTAAATTTATTGTTCAATTACATACAAGATTAATTTATTGTGTGCTCAAATTGCAAACTAGAAACCTTTAAAGATCATGACCCTTCAAAATGATGTATTGCATGAATACATGATCCTATCCAGTAAGGGAAAGATCAGTTCTTCAGAAGCAAAAAGTGTACTAGCAGTCATGATGAATGATCATTTTCATTGCATTTATAGCTGCCTCTGTTCATTCATACTGTGTATCCTTTTCATTCATTCATATAGTCTTTGTTTGGTTTCTTATATGAAATACAACCATACTTCAAGGATGGGCTCTTCAACAAAATTTGTCTTGATTATTCCAGACAGCCGGGGAGAGTAATTGGATTACTAAAGAGGTGGGGACTTATTTAATTTTTATAAAATGGGTTATTTGTAAGCAAAATGAAACTGACATTTTAAGATAAAATTGCTTCCTAACATAAACTCTTCTCATCTCCGGGTGTATTTGTTAGGTTAGGAGAATATCTTCACCACAAGACATTGTACACATTTGAACTTAGAGGTTTGTGCTAGTTTTACTCAGATTTGTAAATTTCCCATTAGTTTAAAGTACATTGCTTCGTCATCTGTTGATTCTTTATTATCCATTGTAATTCTGTTTTATTAAAATATGTTCTAATATAGTTTCCTTTTTCATGGTTTCTTTTTTATTTTGTGCCTTTATTTTTTTAATATAATTTTTAAATTTAAATTTGAAACAAGCTTGTTTTACATGTCAATCCCATTTCCCTCACCCTCCTATCCACCTCTGTTCTCTCCACCAACCCCCATTCCATCCCTTTTATGCTCCCTAGGGAGGGTGAGGACCACCATGGGGAGTCTTCAAAGTGTTATATCATTTGGAGCAGGGCCTAGGCGCTCCCCCATGAGTCTAGACTGAGGGAGTATCCCTCTATGTGGAATGGGCTCCCAAAGTCCATTCCTATACTAGGGATAAATACTGATCCACTACCAGAGGCCCCATAGACAGCCCAGTCCTCTTAACTAACTCCCACACTCAGGGAGTCTGGGTCTGTCCTATGCTGGTTTCCCAGCTGTCAGGCTGGTAGTCATCAATCTCATTATCAGGGAAGGGCATTTAAGATATCCTCTCCACTATTGCTTAGATTGTTAGTTGGGGCCATCCTTGTAGATCTCTGGACATTTCCCTAATGCCCAATTTCTCTTAAAGCCTATAAAGGCTCCCTCTATTATGTTATCTCTTTTCTTGCTCTCCTCTATTCTTCCCTTGACTCAATCATCCTGCTCCATCATTTGTTTTGATACTTTCTTAACTTGGAGAAATAAAAACTCATTTAAAAAATTTCCTGTGATATCTTGAAAGATATTTTTGTTTGTGATTATTCTGTTTATAGTAAAGGGAGACTTCTAGTCATTATTTGCTAATTCCTTTCCAGAAATTTAAGCTAATCTTCCTCGTAATAAAATATTCTTATTTTAGCAAATGATACTTAGCAAAGGATATTAAATTAAGTATGTGTGAGATAGTTTTTCTCCTCCATCTACCTTGGCATATTATAGCTAGTGGTTTCTATCTTGTTTTTGTATTATTAATCATGTCACTTCTCTTTTTCTTCCTAAGTATTTTATAACCAGTTCCCTTTTATTTTTGCCAAGGGTATGCATTCTTTAGTTTAAACCCTTATAGGTAATATCTAGCATAGTGACACTTTAATTTTATTTTAGAATCTTGCTGATTAAACTCAGTGTCTTGTGAAATATATATATATATATATATATATATATATACACACACACACTCACACACACACACACACACACACACACACACACACACATATAGTCCTATAATTTAGATTATCTCCATAACACACTCACAAAAAGATTTTTGGTCCTTATTTTAAGGCAAAAAAACTGTCATTTATACCATAGACCCTTCACAAATATCTTAAAGTTTTTCTAAAATATACATAGCTTCCACAAGTAACACACAGTCATGTTAATCTAAAAAACAGCTTGCTGTCTTCCCAATGAGCATGGTTTTACATTGACAGCATATTATACTTGACTTTTTAAATGCATATTCTTGTTATTGACCCTTATTCAAAACTTTCTAATAATTCAATTTGGGACATGTACCATGAGTTTTCTAATACACTTTTGAAAGAATTTGAATTTGGAAAATGAAAATTTGCATTCTCCCATAATATAAACACTGCCCAAATACTGGCTTTAGACACACAAACAACTTCCCTCAATTTCAGGTAAAAGAAAGCCAAGGAGCATTTTACTGGAAACACATTTTTTTGCTGAGATTTCTGTGTGGGTTATTATTGTGTGCTTCTTTTGAAATACTGAGAAGAATACTTCGTGGGGAAGAGGTGCTGTAGGCAAAGTAGAAAAATGAGTAAATTATTGGATATGTTCATAAAGCTTGAAATGTTTGACAAAATAACAACCAAATATATGCATACATTACATTTTTCAATACTCAAAGTGGGAAGGAGGGTGCCACCTTCACATTTCACAACTCTCCTAGACAGTATGTAGTACTTTAAAACTGAACATCCCTCGAGTGTTTAAAAAAAAAATAAAGTAGGCAATCCAGCATGTGGGGGTTATGACAAAAGCCTTCATATTTAAAAGTACATCATAGAGAAATAAGGTGAAAGTTAACGAAGACTGGTTACTACGAGCCACCAAAAATCCTTTCTCGATGAAAAGCATCTGTGGTTCTGCAATGGTTACTGAGGAAAAGTGTTCATCACCTAGCAACCTGTCGCCTAGCAACGTGACAGAAGGTAGCTGTGAAAACACTGGAGCAGGGTTCAGACTCCAGCCAGCAGCTGAGTGAATAAAGAAAAACAACACTTTAAATCACATTTGACAATAAAATAAACAATTTTAATGATCTTTTTCCCCCCTCTCAAGTGCCTCTCACTAGGAAAAGAGACACTACAAAATCTAAACAGAAACCTGAGAAGAGAATAATTATTTTATTAGTATGCAGAGAAAGGAAACAGATGAGTGTTTTTGATGCCCCAAGTTGCACAATCTCTATTTCTTCTAGATGCTGGGAGATTTTAGGGCTTACATGACAGAAAGGTATACCTACTACACTGGGCAGTCTCTTACATGGTAAATTAGATAATATCACAGACATTAGGGGTGCTGAAGATTTCAAATTAGATTAAAGCTGAGAAATCTGTTGTGTGTTTATTACTATCAGATCCCACATAGGAGCCCAAAAGAAAAGAAGCTAAATTATGATATACATCTATGCTCTTAAAATTTTTGTCTGCTAGCTTGGACTTAGGTTAATGCCTTTACATATACTCACAGGAGATGGATTACAAATCCATCTCTTCTTTCATATTGCATGAATTAAGTGTGGATAATGGCAAATCCATACAGATTTACATTGTCTTTTTATCCAGATGAAAGTAACGATCAGATGCTGTGTGTGGTCCTCTTAGTTCCTTGTACTCAGAGGCATCCTATAAAGGTGTCCTGGTCTGGTGAGAAATCTTGACTTGTGAGCTAGGGAGTCTAAATTCCACAGAGGCTCTTTGGGTGGTTTCGGGTTATTGTCCAGCACTACCTTGGCAAACACTTGGGGTCTTCATCACTGCAGAGTCACAGTTTGCACTCAGAATGGTTGCCCCCTGATCCTTTGAAGTGACCGTTAGGGATCCAAAGATGTGAATTTCATAAATTCTACCTACACTCCAGATACAGAGAATTCTTTTGTTCTTTAGGAGATACTTATCATGCAGACGAAACTCTTTTACTCATTCTATGTGCTACTTCTTTTAGAACATTTGGTCTAAGTTTCTGTTTGATGAAATAAACCATGACAAAATCATTTCTTCTACAAATTCTTTTCCTAATAAGAAACTTAGTTTCTGCTAATGTGGGTTTCTATAGTTGCCTATATCTTCTGGAACCTTCTCCCAATTTAGCTACTTTTTGAACTCTACACCTCTTTGCCCTTGATTGCTTTAGTCACCTTCTGAATTACTGGCATTCCTTGAGTGTTGCCATATTCCAGCCTAAACTTCTGAAACAGAATCTTTAATATGTTTTCCCTTGTGGGTGTAATAAAGTATAGTAAAGGTAGCACTTAATAAATCCTTGTAGAAGAACTAAAAGTGGAGTGGCCTATGCCTCCAGTAATAATAGCCTTCCAAAAATTGGTTGCAAGGACACACTACAAAGAGTGCAGATTTTAGACTGAAAAAAAAAAAAAAGAAAAAGAATCACAGGCTAATGGAAAAATACATATTTTACACGGTGCCTTTTCCATACTTGCTATTTAACCCAGTGAAGATCTCTTCAAATGAAAGAATGTACATAGATCTTCTCAATAAGCTGCTAAACTATCAGGAATTAATAATAGTTTTTGAAAAACAGAAGATCTGAAGTAGAGAGAAAAAGAGATAAGGAAGATATAAGTTCAATAGCTTTCTTCAGTAAGCAATCTTTAGTTTTGCTATAACATGTTTAGGATGCTGAGAAAATGTGAATGGAAAGGAAGTTCAGTCTTCTTTGAAATAAACAGAAAATTGAGTCTCAAATATTTTGGGTAATATTAGTTTCCCTATGCGCTTTATAAACGCACATGTTGTAGTTGTAGACATGCTTTAATTCAAGACCTTGAGCCAACATCTATACTTAGAAGTCTTTTTATCAACAGTCAATGAAAGTACTCAGCTCCTTAAAGCTGTTCTGATTCTTGCATCTCACCAAAGACAAAAATCCTTATTTAGTCCTTTCAGAGTTCCCGGGATGAGATTTAAGGCTTTATCTGAGTGAGTCAGGGCTTCCCTTTGAACATCTTCTGGTAAGTCTTTTTATGAGACACACGATTCGTCTTGAATTTGAATAAAAGTTTAATCAAATGCATCTCCTGATTTTTTTTTTTGCATTGGAAACCCTGATATTTTTTATGAACCACATTCTAGCTGTTCCTTCTGTCTTTTTAAAAAAAGTTACTTGCCTACAATGAACCTTTTTATAGAATCCTTTTGTTAGTATTTAGACATCTGTACTGACCTGTCCTTGGGGTTCTGACAGGACACGTCCTCAGCTGCAGCCACTAAGAGCACCCTGTGCACATTCACTGCATTGCATTTTAAAAGAGCCCTGCCCACTTCCCACCCCCTCTCTCTCTTTCCTCCTCTCTGTCTATTCCTCTCTCACTTTCTATCTCTTTTTCCCACTCTCCTCCTCTTCCCCCGTTTGTCTCTCTACTGCTGCTCTCCCTGCAGGCCAGTCTCCCCTGTCTTCTTTCCCCTTTTTATGATCTCTTCCCCAATAAAAAATAAAAGCCCCCATTCTTGAACCCTGTCTTATAACATCTTTCTCTCTTTGGCCGCTTTGTCTTAAATTACAACACCTTTAGCATTAAAGCCAAAGGTAATTATAACAATAGAGAAAAAACCCTCAGGCTTCATTTATTACTTACCTTTTTTCCATTCACTCATGAGCCTTTTGTGAATGCCCTAGATTATAGTGCTTGAGGACTATGTAATATAAAATGTGAGTTTCTGTAAGTTCAATAAAATTTGAATCTGTTAAATCAATGAAATTTGAATCTGTTAAACAAACTTTCAATCCACAAAGATAAAATGTGCCATCCCATTAATTATTTAAAAGTTGAACCTAACTGTTAGAGGTAAGGTCTGAGCAGCTTTAGTTTGGTTGTGCCTAGTGTGATTTCTTTCAAATAATTTCTCCTTAATAAAAGGCAGGACATTTTTCTTTCACAAATTTAGAAATGATGTACATTTTAAATGTGAATTATATAACTGCATTTATTTCCCCACAAAATGCACATAGTTTACTCAAATGTTTCTTTCCAGTTATGACTTAATGAATTCAATCATGGGAACCCACATAGTGTTTATTCAAACCTTTCTCTGAAAGTAGGACGATGATGCTCCTTGATATTCTACATGCTAAACTCTTTTCTCTCCATCTGGAGCTTTGTGGTACTTGATATTTGACAGTAGCACAATATTTGCCCAATCTGTGTTCTTTAACGATATTGTAATATAACAGAGGTAAATAATTCTTATAAAATATGAGCACATTTTGCTACAAAATGAAGTTCAGGATGGCAATGCATAAGTTAAAAGGTTTTGTCATTTGAAAGAGTATTTAGTAACTAATAAAAGAGAAAGGATTGAAGTTTTGATATAGAGAAACCAATAAGTCAAAACTCAGATATGGTTTATTTTTCTTTCATTATTGCCTTTACAAATGATTATATATAAGACACACCTATAGGTCCATACTGTTGAAGCTGAAAGATCTGAAATGAACTATGCCCCATTCATGGAGCATAGCAACTGCCTCCATCGAGTTTCTTAAATAAAAGGACTCTGAGCTCCTTGGAGACTGAGCTGAATCTGAGAATAGGAGCAGAAAATAAAAGTAATCTGGGAGTAACTTACGGCACCAGAAAATGATTAACTAATGAGCATATGTGAAAGAGATACCAGAGGCAACTAAAGAACTACAGAGTTACATGGCCAAAGCTTGAATAATATAAGCAAATTAAAGGACTATATCTATAAAATATAAAGTAGTTTGCATGAAGTTCTACTGACAGAAGCAACTGAACATCTCAGCAAATCTCTTACTCCCGGAGTATATGCTCAGTGACTTAGATCTCATCAGCAGATACTGTTACAGAGAGGGTGAAATGGTAGGAAGACAACAGAGAAACATAGTAAAAATCATGTTTCTGAGCAAGATATGCCAAGCTAACATCAACCCTGGACAGGATATTTTATAGATATAATGTGATAACAGCGACATTTCATCTCTACAGGCAACACAAGAACACATAGCTTCAGTGGAACCACAAACAAAACATCTCAAGGAACAAACACAGGACATTCTACACGATACTCAGATAATATATTCACGGAAAATAGTAAATTCATCAAATTCAAACAAAGTTTTGAGAGCATTAACAGAAAAGAGCCTAAGAAGACTTGAAAACTAGATATAGTGTGGTATATTTGATGTGGTACAGAAATTACCAGTGAGGACAATTAGGTGGAAACAATGAATATAATCTGGACCTGGAAGTAATATCTCATATATTATAATCACCAAACTCTCTATGAACACTAATGTAATTATTAATGATATTTTTACCAATATAAATATTTTATAAAACTAACTTTTTTCAAGATAATAAGCCTAGGATGATAGCTCAGTTAGCAAGTGCATGCCAGACCTTTCTGCCCTCCCAGCATTATGATTACGAGTGTAATCAACCCATCATCAACACACACTTATGTGTTTGTGTGTGTGTGTGGGGGGAGTTCTGGAGAACAAATTCTGGTCCTCATGCTTGGGAAGAAGATTATAGACTAAGCTATGTCCCCAGATCTCATCAGTATTCTTAATGAAGTAGAGAGGATGGAAGAACCAAATGTTACATTTTGAAACATTTAAACCCCCAGGTCCCAAAGTAACCTTGTTAGATTCTATTACATGAGCCATTAAATTATCTTCTACTACTGATATCAATTTAATTTAGGTTATCTCTTGAATGTAAAAAGAATTATTGTTCTAAATTTTGTGTTCATTTGCCTTGAGCTGTTTCTCATCTATCGTAGCTGGAATTTATTATTCAGTCATGATTAATTATTGTTTCTAACAACACTAAGCATAGCATTCATACTTAGGAAGATAATAATGGCTTTCTAAGTTCAATTAACAGAATGGTTGTGTATTTTAAAATTCATATATTGAAATCCTAACTACTTACATGAAAGAACTGTAGAAGGTGACCCTTGGGAAGTGGAGTGGCTCTCATGAACAGGATTGGTATGCCCATATATGAGCATCAGTAAACATAGTACTTGCATATGAAATTCTCAGAAAGTAATAGACACCTTATTAACAAAAATTAATACATGACTTTTAAGTAAGAAAAAAATATCAGAGAGCTTCATTTGTGCCACTTGAAGATATCAGAAATCCCTCACCTGAAGTCGTGATCAATGGCTGACTCAGAACCTCACCACTATGGCACAATGAACTCAGATGTCCAGGCTTTGGAATTGTGGGTAATTATTGCTCATCAGCTACTAGACTTCTGCATTCTTTTATGGTAGCTCAAAGTAAGACATGGGTTCCTCTGTATTCATCTTGTCTCCCCATATTACATTGTCCTTAATAAGCCTAACCTTATGGATGTTGTAAAAACGATTGATAGGTATTTTGTAGAAAATGTCAGTCACAGAAACTTTTGTTGTGGAGAACAATTAAGAAAAAGGGGGGGGGCTGTGAAGGAAACACACCTCATTGGATAGATCCTCAGTTATACAGAAATCATGAGTTTCTCTCTTTAGACTATCTTTCTTTTTCTGTGAATACAGTATCCCCAGTAAATACATCTAAAAAATGAGCCTAAATTCAATGCCTGGAATTGATATTATCTAGAAAATCTTTTAAAAATGGTTAAAAAAAATAGCCTGTCAAAGTTATGCCAAGAACGAGTCAAGTGATACATCATTTCCTTTATCATAGTTCCTGATATGACCTGTAGAGTGCTAAATGACTTGGAATCACGTGTCTGATTATATTATTTCATTTAGGAACTTTTTCATAAGTATTGGGAAAACACCTTAAAATCTTCCATTATGGCCCAGTTCTTCAACTGTGTCAGTTTTGCTCAATGAATTTATTATTTATAACTGTGTTGTTATACCTCAGGTCACTTCAGTTTGGATATAGACACAAAACTCTTATAATGTTTTTTTCTCTTAAAATGGATTTGGGAAGACTTTTTTCTATTCCTTTTCTTCTTTTTTTTTTTTTTTTGTTTTTGCTAGTTTTGTTCATGATGTAAAACATCAATGTGTTATATGTTTATATATCTCCCTTATACATTTATATTTCACATATTTTATGCGTAAACACATATATATTATATACATGTTATATATATACATATATATATATATATATGTATATATATAAATTTTTTGCCTTCAACAGTGTCTTTTACATGTCAGAAGATAAACTTTAAAGCCCTATCAGCATGACAAGGATGATACCAATAGACATGGTAATAGATGGGGGAATTTCAAGAGGCCTCAGCCATAGACACAGAACTACAGGCAACTAAGAAATGCTGAACATTTGAGGAACATCCTTCTTGAGGGTAGAGCACATCAATTCAGATGTCCAAATCAACCTGTTATTAATATATTTTTCAAACTTTAAAATGAAATGGCTGTACTGCTCTGTGATTAAGTCTATTGTTTTATATTTACTTTTATATTTTATATTTACTTTTTATATTTATATTTACTTTTAAGGTAGCATTTAAAAGACCTCTAACATTCTGTGTCATTTACTTTTTGAAAAACAGTTTTGGATTCATTCTTCAACTTTTTTACCTTAAAAAAAAAGACTGTTCTTTTTTTGTTGTATACATTATTTCTTTGATAGAAATGTAATTTTCGTTTATCTACATTGACATTTGAATTTCGTGTGAATTCATTAGGCATTCAGATTGTATAAATAATGCGATCTGTACTTTAACAAAGGAAGCATTCACGGATGAGCAACTGCATCCCTTGGCATGATGACAGCTATTGAGAATTAGAAATTTTATGCAGTAAAAAAATAGTGCCTGAAAATATCTTTACTAAAGGAAAGAATTAAACAGAATAATGTTTTAAAGAGTAGTTGTTTTTAATAAATCAATAATCTCAATCCTTTAAAATGGTATTATAGTTTACATTCTTTCAGGAGAAAAGATCACTAAAAATTGTTGTTTTGGCTGAAATGTTCAGTAGTGTACAAAGTCACAGTATCTAGATAATTGTTTATTCTTAGAACAACTGCCTTTATGCTCTGCAGAGACTCTTGTCTCTCTATCTCACTGGCAGAGCCCTCAACTCCTGTTTGTATAATAATTTCTGGAACCATTCATTTGACCTTCCTGTTTGCAGTTCATTTTTCATCATGCTTGATTTACTTTGTTTTTGACCAGTGACCATCACACATGTTTCACCCAAACCAAGGACGTGCTGTTTAAAATCCATTATTAATTTGACACATAAGAGCATAAGTGTACTTTTTGAATCACATTGTTGTTAGAGAAAACAGTACAGTTGTTCCTGGCTTTGGCTTTGTCATATTGTTGTTAGAAAGTCTAAAAGTAACACAATACCCAACTCATACTAGGAGCACAGTCAATTTTTTCTGTGTGAATTAGAAATAGATTTGCTGTCTCCATGGTGCAGTGCTTTTCAGCTATTGCCTGAAAGGATGGTGGTTCAAGCCCACCCAGGGATTTGTAAAGATATTTTATAAAGTCTTTCACAAAGGAAAAAAAAAAGATAAAATGAAAAATAGAATGTGTTCATAAAGAAAAAAATCAGGAGGAGTAAACATAAAAAATGTAACCAGGGTGTATAATGAAATGGGCCATGCTGATGGGCATAGATCAAAGGAGCGAAGTCGAATCAGGGACTAGATATCAGGTAAGTGGATTTAGACTACAGAAAGGCAAGAAAATGCAAGGAGAAACATGAAAGTTAAGGGAGCATTTACTTGTTACCTTAATTTTCCTGTATTCAAGACAAATTGTACACACAAACACCTGTTATATGTCAGGTACTGCTTTGGAGCCTTGAGGGACATTGCAGGTGGACTTTTCTTTCTTGCCTGCAGGTTTCCAAATAACTGACATGCAGACTTAATTATAAATGCTCGCTTATAGCTTGGCTTGTTACTAGCTGACTCTTACATTTTAAATTAATCCATATTTTTTAAAATCTAGCCTCTGCCACATGGCGATCCTTCTCTCAACATGGAATGTACATCTTGTTTCTTTCTGCGTCTCTCATGACTCCTCTGATGCCATCCTTTTTGTCCCCATTGTTCTTAGTTTGGCTCTCCCACCTAACCTCATCCTGTGCAGCTACTGGTCAGTCAGCTTCTGTATTAAAACAGTCACCGTGACATATTCCACAGATCATCATTTAAAGGAGAGTGAATATCTACGACTTCAGGAGGTTTCCCCATCTTCATTTATTTAAGTATTGTTGAGTGTGTTTTGCCTACATATATGTGTTTATGTCATGTGAACATCTTGTGGTCAATCAAGTCAGAAGAAGGTATTTGGGATGAGAGTAATGGATGGCTGTAAATGGAACTCAGGTCTAATGCAAGAACAATGCTCTCAATTAGCAAGCTTCTCCAGTTCATTCCCCTTTGTTTAGAAGATACATAATAATCCTAATAAATAATTAAATGAACCATGAGAAAAGATGCCATGGGGTGAATTAAATGATAAAATAGGCTAATGGTCATCAAATGTTCTCTAGATGGTCTTCAAATGGCAAAGATGTTAGCAGAGCGACTTACTATTGTTACATTTTTTACTTCCAATTATGACAATATATATACTATCTCCCTCTATTGTTTAACATATTCTTTTCTCAGTTAAGTCTGCTCTAGTGGTTGACAGAGAACTCTTAGAAACACTTCTGTAAGCAGAACATTTATTTCAGGTCTGGTTTAGTATTTGACTTATTATGTTGTAACAGCAATTAAATAACAGTGACATCTAGTTCCTCCTTATATACATATGATGTCTTAAACTTTGAAAATAAGAATTTTCAAGTTGATAACATATTATTTTTATCCTACTCCACATGTCATTTTCTGTATCAGACCACCTTTATTTACATTATCCTGGAGAGGAAGAGGAACTTAAATAGTCAAGCCTATCTAATTTTAAAAGCGATTAAGTGAAATTTGAAGGCTGTCTGTAATTCCATTTATACAGGCTCCTTTTACTGCCCCATTACTTGGGTGAATGTGACCCAAAGGTGGTCAGCAGTTCCTTGTTGACAGACTGGAGCTCAGATGTTAATTGCTGCAAAATTATGATGCCTACCAGGAGGTCGTGGTTCAAAAGCTTTTTATCCTGAATGAAATATTTTGACAGCTTTGTTTATGAATGAAATTAATGATGTTAATATTCCTAGAGCAAAGAAATGTAGAAACTGATGTCATAACCATAATCAAAGGAAAGACTGTTTTAATGGGAAATGTGAAAAAATACCTAAAGAAAGTGTATTTTAATGTCACTTAGTAAACCAAAGTGTAAGAAAGTTATAGCTTGGAATATGGTATTGGAGCCTTGGAATCATGTAGCAAACATTGGGTTATCACCTGAATATGAAAGCCAGAGTCTTTACCAGTTTCCTGACATTCCTTGGCTCTTGCTCCATGGGGATATCACCATGCTTAAACTTCACATTTTGATCTGAGACAAGTCACAACTTAGAGCAACAAATATTGCTACATTTATGTTAAATTCTTCTGTGACCATGATAGACAAATTGCTTATAAGCAGAAGTCCATTCCGTGTCTCATACAGGGGAAGGTTTCCCCTGACTTTAGGACCTGAATTGTGCTCTGGTATTCAGTTCCATGTGCAATTTTGAGTTCTTTATCAGCTGAGTTTCTGTCTTGACAAAACAATTCACAAGTGTTTGGATTCCTGCTCACAAAATCTTGTCCCATCTCCTGCTTGCTACTTTTTTCTCTTACCATCTGTGCTCAAGCAGAAAGCCTGGTTTAAGGATTCATTTTAAATGCTTGTTTTCAGTAGTCTTTTGGGTGTTGTGATTGAATCTGGGTCCTAGTGACTAGCCTTGAAAGAGCTTCACTTATAAACAAAATATAAAACTGTCTTTTAAAATGAGAGGTAATCTACAGAATTTGAAGTTTGAATTTATCTTTAGGGGACTTGATAATTTGTTTTGGGAACAGAAATGATACCCCCTACAATAAAAAGCAATAAAGAAAGAACAAGCAACATTGTGGTCCTTTGAGTTATATAAAGGAAAAGTAAATATCCTTCAAAATGATGCTGGAGTCTGGAAATGCTCAATAAGTTAGCTTCCTGTGTTCCCACGGACAGCAGCCGGGACCAGTCTTAGTAGAATCATTTTTTTTAAGGATTATCAAAGGATATTTAATTTTAAAACACTGCTTTAAAATATCCTATAATATTGTTTCTTATTTTGGTTCACAAGAAGACAAACTATGTGTACTCTGTCTGAATTGTGCTCTGTAGTATAGGAACAGACACTATGAAGACAAAGTGAAGTCAGTCAAGTCTTTCCTTAAGCTAGCCGTGAGTGGACTAGGGTATCACTCCATCACCTTAATTGACACTATTCTGTAGTTTTCCTAGGTTTATATGGGACATGAAACAATGCTTTAGTAGTGGGCTATTAACAGGTTCATAATATAGCCATCCTTGTGCAAGCATAGAAGAGCGGTGACTTCGTGAGAAGACCCTGTTTTATCTCTGATGAAGTAACTGTTGATGCTATAATACAATATTGTTGTTCACTTGAAAGGAGCTTGAACCATCCAGAAGACAAAACTATGAGCATGTTTGTGAAGGAGTTTCAAAGATCAGTTTAAAAAAAGGTGGGAAGACCCAACCTAACTATCATTTCTGTAGTTGTACTTCTAGTCTTAATAAAGATGATAAAGCAAACTAATCACCAACATTTATTTTCCTTTGTTTCCTTCCAGCCAAAGTAACATGGCCAGACACACCATCCTTCTGCCATTAAGTCTGTGATGTCTCTAGCTGTCTATACCCCCTCCCCCGTAAGTTTCTTTTGTCATATTTTGCTACAGAAAGGATAAAAGTAACTCATACAAGATGTTCCATGTTCATCTTCTGGGGAAGTGGTTATTCCTGAGTCAGTATTGTAGAATTAGGGAGAAGTTAACTGAAGAAGGTAACATGGCCAGGACGTGAGTGATGCTCCTGTCATATCATGGAGGATTTCTGTCCCAAGCAGCAATATGTCATGGACTTGCTCTGGCACCTAGGACAGAATAGGAAGTATTTGGATGTCAGCTCATAGCTCATAGCAGGGAAAATAATGATGGTCCTTACGTCTAAGATCAAGACTGTGGAACTTGAGTTTGTACAATTTAAATGTTTAGGGAAAAGAATGACACACTCTTCCAGAATCACAGCAGGTGAATTCGAGCCTGTGCACCCTGACTGGTCTTCTTGGCGTGTGTCCTCACGGTCATCTGAATGTCAGGTGCATGCAGTCATGAAAAAACACCTCAATGTTCTCTTTACAAGGCAGATTTGTTTTCCTCCTCCTACTTCGCTATCACAGACAATTTGAAGCTATTAAAAAGTACCTAGTTATGCAGTTGAGTTGGGAGTAAAATTTTGTGGTACTTTTGAAGTTCATTCTGAAATTTGAGGGTTGGGGTGTGATTTTTATTTTATCCAGAGATGAGAGGCAATGCTCATTCTAAGAATGCTTCTGAGGCTGTGAGGAAGCAGATTATTGCTCCCCTAACATTGCCAACACTTTTCTGTACTGAAGTGTTTGACTTGGACTTTAAGCCTCCTATGTGTGACACTACCTGCTGCTGGTTTGGGATCTATACTGTGCATACTGAGATTTTAATCCCGAGGGCAGGAACTTTGTACTTGTTTCATTTTCTGGTGAATGCTCTCTGATTTATTCCTGACCATTCTCCTCACAATCAACACAATGGGTAATGTGCATATGGTGTGTGTCCAGTACACACTGGTGAAACCTTGGTAATGAGACTGGCTTCATTTTCTGAGCCCATTTGCAATAGTTTCTACCAACTCTTACTGGTACAAATGGAAAGTGACAAAGCTCTGATTCTTTCTGGGTTTGTGTGTGTGTCTTGCATAATTAAATCTTTGAACACATTTTGACGTGGGCTTTATTTACTACTGAATCTTGAGAAGTATCTTATCGTGTAGTAAATATCTTGAATGAATTACAGAGCCTCTCTGCTAATTAATAGTTGAGAGAAGAAGTGAGATATACAGGTTTGTTCCTTTCAAAGAGACCCTGAGGTGATGTGAGAAGCATCCCTGGTGGTGCCTGGGAATATCAAAAGTGGAATTAACATGGATTTAATTAGCTAACACCTTAGTGGCCTGTGGTTTCTACAGAAAAAAAAAACACTGATGTAACCCCCCCCAGACCTCAAAAACATCCCATCACCATTGCCAAGGCATTCAGCTATGCATAAAATAAATATATGCTATCAGCAATGTAGATACATGTACCCAACACTCCAAAAGAGATGAGAAAAAAGAGATACCTGAAGACAAATAGGGCTTTTAAAATTTCTAAAGCTTATCACAAACTATGACTCCCACGTACATAACTGATTTAGGATTTCCAAAATTTTAATTTCTTCTATGAAGCATAGATTGAGTAATTGATGAGATGACGTGAAGATCTCACTAATTATGTCTTTAAAAACCGGTTTCTCCTCCTGTAGGTTACATGTTCCTTGAGGATATGGAAGATGGTATGTTATCCAGCTCTGGCTTTGCAGCATCTAGGTGACTGCTGATAAACATAAATTTCACTTGCCCAGGCAACTAGAATATTCTTAATGGATATTCACTGACTGAAGCAATGAGATGTTGTTATTTCCTTCTTCATTTCCTGCAGTTTGGCAGCCTGTGTGAAAGTGAATGAACTTCCTGCTTTTTTCCTTTCAGAACTTTGTCCTTTAAAATAAATTAACAGTAAATCATATTAAACTGTTCTCAAACTACACATACTTTGACAGAGTCATTGCTTGAATTTTAAACATTAGTCTTTTTATGTCTGGAAAAGAGCAGGTTTTCTCAAAAAAGAAAAAAAATCTACAATTACTAAAAGTCCACTGTGTAGAAGAAGATTAGATTATTTCTGGAAAAACAGTTATAAAGAACAATGGTGTTATATTTCTGTTGAGAACCATGTATGCTGACATTAATGATATGTCAACTAATAGGCTGGGGAGCAAGCTCAGCAGTTAAGAGCACTGACTGCCCTTTATGATTATCTGGGTGAGGTTTTTAGTACCTACATGGCACAAAAATGTGATAGCAGCTCCAGTTTCAGGGGACTCAATGCTGTCTTCTGGCCTCTATGGGCACCAGACACATTGGTGGTGCATAGACACATATGCAGGTAAAACACCCAAATACATAAATTATTTTTATAAGGTCAATTAAAATTATTTAGCTGAGTTATTTTTGGTAGAGTTGAAAATAGACAGAAAAGCAAAACACATGGACAGAAACACAAGGCTATGAAACAGGAAGCCTAGAAAACATATCAGGGAAGTAGACTTCCCCATCAGTAGAGAACAACATAAGATATCCAGATTGGAAGAAAAGACCCTTGAGTTCAGCTTCTTTGAATTCTTTGCAGCAACGCCCCCTTATTGAATAGACAACAATTCTATTAAACTGTTTAAATAGAGGAAGTGCAGGAAGTGGCCTCCTGTACAGCAGTCCTTTAGTTCCATTTATCTCTGGGCCTTCAATTTGATTCTACTGATCAACGTATCTGTGTTTATAGCAATACCGTATGGGTTTTATTACTATAGCTCTGTAGTACAACTTGAAGTCAGGAATTGTAAGACCTCCAGCAGTTCCTTTAGTGTTCAGGATTGTTTTAGCTATCCTGGTGTGTGTGTGTGTGTGTGTGTGTGTGTGTGTGTGTGTGTATTGTACTTTCAAGGTCTGTCAAGAATTGTGTTGGAATTCTGGTGGTGATTGCATTAAAACTACAAATTGTTTTTTGTAGGATGGCCATTTTTTACCATGGTATCCCTGCTGATTCATGAGCACTGGTCTGTCCATCTTCTGATATCTTATATAATTTGTTTCCTCAAAGACTTGAGGTTTTTAATCATACAAGGCTTCCACTTGTTTGGTTAGAATTACTGCAGGATATTTTATATTATTTGAGGCTTTTGTGAAATGTGTTGTTTCCTGATATCTTTGTCAATTTATTCCTTCCTTCCTTCCTTTGTATATAGGAGGGCTACTGATATTTGTGAGATAATTTTACTGGATACTTTGCTGAAAGTGTTTATCAGGTGTAGGACTCACTCGTAGAATGTTTAGGGTCACTGATAGAATCTTATCATCTGTAGAGACAATACTTTGACATCTCCTTTCTGATTGATCTCCTTCAGGCAACTTTTCTTTTCTCTATCTCAGACTTCATGTACTATATTGAATAGGCATGGAGAAAGTGACGAAGCTTGTTTTGTTCTTGATTTTAGTGGAATGACTTCAGGTTTCTTTCCATTTAATTTGACTGTAGTGTATAGGTTTGCTGTAAATTGCCTTTATTGTGTTTAGTAATGTCTCCCATATCCTTAATCTCTCTAGGACTTTTATTATAAAGGAGTGTTGGACATTGACAAAGTCCTCTTCTGCATCTAATGAGATGGTCATATGGTTTCGATCCTTTGAGATTGTTTACATGGCAGATAAAATTTAGATCAGTGTCTTATTATTCAGTCATCAGCAGAGAGGCTTCCTTCTTTAGCAGACAGAAACAGATGCAGAGACCCACGGCCAAACGTTGCCTAGAGAACCAGTTCTTAGAAAGCACAGCTCTAAATGGGATGTCTCCTTCAACCCCTCCCCTCAGAGCTCAGGGAACTGTGAGGAAGAGAGTGTAAGCATCATGGGGGTGGAGGACATCAGGGAACAAGGCTCTCTAGTTCAACTTAGTAAAGGTCAAAGAAACTCATACTGAAGCAGCAAGCACCAAGCTTACACAGCTCTGCACTAAGTTCTCTGCAGATGTACATAGCTTTCAACTTAGTGTTTTGTATGGGACTATGGGATTCCTTCATCTATGAACAAATTGCTCTTTGATTTTTTTTTTTTTTTTGACATAGGGTTTTATTGTGTAGCCCTGACTTGTCCTGTAAATTGCTTTGTACACCAGGCTGGCTTTGAACTCACAGAGATCCACCTGCGTCTCTATCCCAAGTGCTAGGACTAAAGGTGTATGCCACTGCAGCCCCAGAGGATCTCTGATTCTTATGCTTGCTCTTGGGGCTCTTTATTTCTGTAGAGTTGCCTTGTTTAGCCTTGATGTTATGTTTTTTTAATTCATCTTATTGTTTTTTATTTTGTCATGTTGGTTTTTGCTTCCTAGAGCCTGTTCTTTCCTAATGAGACAAAAAGGAGTGCATTTTGCATGGGGGAGGGAGGGTGTGGCTTGCAGGAGGAAGGGGAGAGGAAACTGAAAACAGGATATATTATGAGAAAATAATTCATTTTCAATAAAAGAGAAAAATGAAAACATAGATCCCATATGTGATGTAAAACACACCTGTAAGGCAAAATGTACTTACCCCAGAGTAACCAAGCCCAGGTACTTCCTTTATTGAGTGCTATGACATGATATACAGACAGCTCATTTCCTTTCAGCTCTGGGTGTGTGTATATATATATATATATATATATATATATATATATATATATATATTTTTTTTTTTTTTTTTTTTTTTTTACCCATGACAGCCACTGCTTACAATAGCTCACCCTTTCTGCTTCTTACCCAATTCCACCCTGCATCAGCACTGAGTTTTATCATCTGCCACTCCTCAGGGCAGGCTTTCTTGACCTCCCCTACTGCCACCATTAGCTGATTAAATACTCCTCTTGTAATTCTAGTCTATTTCTGATTATCTCTATTATAACATGATCCCGGGATGGAGGCTATTAGTGCTCCATTGTTGCTGTGATACTATAGTACAGATTTAGCACTAAAAATAGGCTTCAATAGCACAAATTCATTAGTTTATCGTTCTTGTCATCAGCAGGCTGAAAGAATCTCGTTGGGCTGATGTCAGGAGTCATTGGGAAGTGTGTTCATTCTAGCATTTCTGGGAAATAACCTGTATCTGGGTTTTATACAGCATCATCTAAAGACTACCCATCACATATGCTCATTGCCAGCTTCAGTGGCTAGTCAGCCTTTCCTTTATCCTGAGAATGGTGCTTTTCTTTTTCAGGTTCAAGTGCCATTTTGCCCTAGTACATAATCCAGGAGAGCATGCCGATCTTAACATAATTATCACTTCCTTTTTTGTTGTTACACAGTGATTAGAACATAGATTTCTTTGAAAGATTTATTGAACCCATGTTTTTGTACATGTTAGACAAGAATTTCTGCTAGAACCTCAGCTATATGATTAGTGAATTTGTATTTATGTAAGCATGGTTTATAGGACTGCATATGTGACCAATTCATGATTTTTAAGGCAAATTGGTGATTAATTATATCAAGTTTTTAAGGTGATCTTTAAATTTAGAACCAGGAACAACTTTACAATTTTAGCCTCATATATTTTGTAGTATAACTAGACTTTAAAATATACTAATTATATATTTTCATGAAGGTTTTGTTTTCTCCCTCATGAATCTATATTACATGAGAAAGTATTGGACATACACACACACACACACACACACACACACACACACACACAAACACACAGAAGATGGTACAGTAGACGTTTTAGGGTATCAAAACTCACTGAATAAATCCTAAACCTTTATTTTAACTTCATTTTGAATATACTGTTTTTAAGCTTTCAAGAATCAACTGATTATACTCTTCAGTATTTCAGTTTTTAGGAGCATGCAAATTTTTCTCCAAACAGAAATGTGTTCCTTAATGTCATAAATAACGATTTGCAATAGATTATTTTTGGTTCTTGCTAACATAAAGCTAAAAGTTATGCTATGCTTGATTGTAAAGAAATCTCAAGCCATCAAGATCTGACATCAACACTACATTAGCAGTTTATATTTGCACTCACATCAGAAAGGTTTGCAGGAAGTTGTTCCAAAATAACTAGATGCTAAAGAAATGTTCTGAACAATGGGCAGCTAACATTATGATGCCTATCTATGCCTATCTATGTGTGTTATTGCAGAAAGCCAATAGTTGAGCATTTGACTAAAACTTCACTCAATAAATATATCTTCACTACGCATTTTTAAAACCAGCCCTTCAGTTGGGAACTGTCATACAGAGAAGCTGACTGCAGTATGGATATGCAGAACACAGCCATTTAACATTAAAGGATTGCTGCTCAGAGTCTTTTAATGCAAATGAAAAGTTTTACATTTTACTATTCAATACTGGGGTATTGATCTCAATAATATCCACCTTTGAGTTTGGGGAGCCAAATTAAAAGAAGACATAAATATTCAAAGGAATTTAATAGTGTTTAAAGTCATGGGATTTAAGTATCTGAAAAAAAATCAATGGGTTATAGTAGCAAATTTAGATTACTCTCAGTTACTACACACTTTTGGACATCTCTATCTTATCTAGATCAACTTAGCCAAGATGATCCTGCATTTCCTAGAGCTGTAGTAGGCTGGCTCTTTTATCAGCTATTAAGACCTAGGAAAAGCTCAATTTTCTATACTTTACCTGGGCTTTTCTCAGGAAGTTATTTTTTCTTGCTTTTCTATCTATGTTATCATAAAATTGTACTAATCAAAACTACACAAAATTCTAAGTTGTTCTAAAAATTTCAGAAGATATGGTGGAATATGCACACTTTTCTTTCTTTTTTTCATTATTCATTAATTTTATTGTTCAAATCTATGATTAAATAATCAACGATCTCTTAAGTTTTGCCCAATCTTATAAATCACCCTCCAATTATTTAATTTTTTAAACATTTAATTATTAAACTTTGTCATTATTTATTCAGAGATTACTGGGGTTTGAAGCCTCCTAGTGGGAGTCAAATGT
Organism: Phodopus roborovskii; assembly: GCF_943737965.1. Lineage (NCBI taxonomy): Eukaryota > Metazoa > Chordata > Mammalia > Rodentia > Cricetidae > Phodopus > Phodopus roborovskii. Next base: position 10,947,421 of record NW_026126618.1, read on the forward strand.
ATGCACACTTTTCTAATTATCCTGTCTCTGATGCAGTTCCTGATAGTGTAAGTTCATCATTTCTTTAGTTTTAAGTGTGTAGAAATCTTGGCACAAATTTCTGACTATGGAAAAACTACATATTTCTTTTTTTATTATTTTATCACTTATTTATGTAATTTTATAAAGGATACGGTGGGTTTAATTTTCATCATACAGTTGTTTCAGTGCATTCCCTGAGTGTACATAAATGCCATGCACCTTAGTTACACCCATCCCCACCCTTTATTTTCCCTTTCCCAAACTCATCAAGCCCCCCACACCTTCCTAAAACCCTTCCTCCAGCATTCACGTCATTTTGTTTTGTCTTTGTTTTTTGACTCGTTTAGTTTAAGCACGGCCATCTCTATGAGCATTAGCTACAGTAGTGAAGCCGATGACTTCTTTTCTAGCATCAATCTAAAGCCACTGGTCTCACAGAAAGAGTAGAGCCACATGAGCCACTCCTATATCCATGACTGTCTGTTGACAAGCCCACTCTTGTTCAGATACGATATAGGCATGACAGCAAAGCCCATATCCTTTCCGGAAGAAAGCATGTCACATCCCAACTTTAGCTTTGATTCTTTCTGACTTCCCTTCTGTAATGCTTCTGAAGACTTGGAAGGATGATGTAGATACTCCTGTTAGGACTCGTTTACTCAACAGTCACTTATCCTCAGCATCTCGGTAAGGCAAGGATCTCTGCATTTATCAGCATGCTATGTGAAGAAAAAAAGCTTCTTTGATCGAGGATTGACCAATGACATTTGTGTATTGGTATAAATATAGCTATTTAGATGGTAGTGTCTGCTTAACAAATAACAGTTGGAAGTCCTCCAAGACCTGGGAAACCTGACCCATGGACTTTTGATCACTCTACAGGACTCAGCATGAATTCTCTCCTGTGGATCAGGCCTCAACATTTTATCAGAAAGCCATTGGTGCTCCTATAACAGCCATGCCATTATTGTACCACAGGCACATCTTTCCTGACAGGGAAGTACTATGGCATGGACGGCCAAAGACTGAGTAAGATTGTTACCAATTTCCAGAACTAGGAAAACTAGCCTGCATGCTATGTGATCACACATGATCAGGAAGGTATTAGTATGGAAACGGAAGTAAAAATTAGAAGCTAGAAGTTCAGTAGTACAACATTGCCACACATACACACACAGAGCTGAAACTGATATAAAATAATTACACTTTCCACTCTTGAATGTCCATAAGATGCAACAGCGGGGGAATAGGATAGATTTGGAAGAAAACAAATACGAATAAATTTAAAAGATCCATATGCATGTAATCTGCTGTAAAATTCAAAGATGTGAATATTTTTAATGTCTTTATACTGGAAGGTAGGAATAAGATATCCTGCATAGAAAGGTTAATGGTCATGCTCTAACCAGAAAATTTAAATATTTCATCCCAGTATGCTTTATACAAAGGAAATCTAGGTCAATTAATCATTAATCCAATAATACATACCCCAGGAGATGATGAATAATTTTTTGAGTAGATTTTAGGCACAATTAAAGGCGATGATTTTAGAAAAATCCATCTTCTTGATGGGAATAATTAATCTTTTTATGTTCTTAATTATAATCATAAAATAAATAGCAGTTTATTTCTAATAGCTTTCTCTTTAGCAGAAAGATGGCATGTGGTCAATTCTTGATTGATTATACAGAGTGTGTCCCAGATCACTCTGTTTTTACAGCTCAATTGACTTTTGGGTGGATGCCCAGCCATGCATAGCTTAAAGTTGAGGTTAAAGTTCTTTATTCATTTTGGGATTAATTCCTTTCATCCTATGTTTCAAGTCACAGGTATAGTATTAACAATTTAATAGCCCTATTCATTGCACACCTATTGTAAGTATGAAAATGCACTTGGAGATTTGCATAACCATACTAATATGTATTGCTGGCAGGAAAAGAATAAATTTGGAAATATTAAGCCAATTTTTAAAATAGCCATGCTGTTTTAAAGAGATTTAAGTAGCTGACCATCTGATAATAAAAGGAAAGCTGTTGTATTCCACTAATTCATTTTAAAGTTCTTTTCATTAACAAAATTGTATAGGACAAACACTTAGTTCACACTCCTTTGTTTTGTGAGTTCTGAGCTAGGTGAGCAAGAGGCTCTGAGAATGTCTTTCATAGAGCATTTCACCGGCACTCAAAATTGTCTGAGCTTTGACATCTATATTGTCACTTATTCTATGTCACATATAATTGTTTTACCTCCAAGAGGAATGAAGATAATCTCACCTATGAAATGTATGTGTCACTAGTCATGGCCAACAGACTAATACTAGAAGATTTCTACAGAGTATCTTAGAGGAAACTTTATTTTGGTTACATTTCAAATCCATCAGTGACATTGATTTTCCTTTGCATAATGGTGAATCATTTCAAACGTTAAGTTCTTTTAAGTTCATTCTATCTAACTTTTACATCAAATGTATTAGCGACATGGTATGATTTAAATACTTAATGTTGCATCCATGAGGTTGAAATACCAGCTTGTATACTCCCTGGCTCTGGACTATGAATCACATGTAAGTCCTAGAGATTAATTTGCATAAGATCAATTCTAATCTTTGCTATGGAGTGTTTTATGTATTGCTATTAGTTAAGGTGATTGGCTTATAATTACTCCATTCATTTACATCCCTACAGATTTTCCATTAATAACAATTACCCTGCCTTTAATACTATAAAAAAATGTGTTAAATCCACATCTAAGTTGACTTTAAAATATTTAAAATCTATACCACATTTGTGTATGTCTGCTTCCTCTTCCATTTAGTTGCTTGGCCTAGTTATTTGTTGTATAATTTGAGATGTTTGCATAATCCACACTTATTGATTCACATAAAGTCAGACAACAGGCCCAATTAGAATATACAGCTATTTGCAAAGAAATTGGGAAATATAACAGGAGTGTATCTAATATGTTTAACTATTTCCTTTCGTTTTATTCTCAGTCTGTTTCATAAGTTTCTATGCTGGTGAAGAAATTGAGACACTTACCTATGATGAAGACATGTAACTGGACACCTGAAAACCATCAGTTGTAAAAGGAAAGGAGTCATTTATATAAAGGCAAATGACATTTTAATTTTTGTTATTTATTGTTTAATTCTCTTCACCATAAATAAATCTATGTTCACGAGAAAACTGTGGCTAAGGGAATATTAAAAATCTTTCAATATTGGAGAGATTTAGACTCAGTCACTTTAAATTTGAAAGAGCTAAGCCAAGTACAAAACAAAGTATTAGGTAAGATTAACTCAAAACTGCCCTGACCCAACATTCTGTATTTACTATTGATTTTGATGTTATGGAAAGTAACTGGGATAATATGAAGAGCAAATATTTTAAAGTTTCATAATTGACTTTTTGACTTAAGCCATGGGGTCATGACTCTGCCTATTACTCTTTGTAACACACCTTTTATGACTTATATATGAGTCACAACATTCTGAATTTTATATTGCAAATAATCTAGAATATTTTTAGAATGAAATCATTGATTATCAAATATTTAGATGATGAAAATATGATAAGCATCTTAAAAGTATTTTTTTTTTAAATTTAGTTCTCAAAAGTTTGACCTCCTAATCATCTGTGTTTAAGGTAAATATTTAATGTACATATAATATTAAAATGAAATAATTCTAAAACACCAGTATTTTTACAGAATCTCTCAATAAATCTTATTAAATATAAGGTGTTCCAACATATATAGCTGGGTAGGTCTAAGAATTTGTACTTCTATGTTCACAGTAGATATGGATACTGCCCACCCAAGAGTCACATTCTCAGGAGCAGTAGCATTGTGAAATACCTCAGATGAAATTAGACATAATAAATGAAATTTTCCCCAAACAAAAGCAAGATTTTAAATGTAAACACAAAGTACCTGATTAAGCAGTTTTAAATGAAGTATATTTTTGGAAATTTTAAAAATATATAAGAATTTATAGCATAGTTATTGTGTATCCTGCACCAAATTTCTCTCAGCATTATTATCTTACTTTAATATAATGCATGGCTCCAACTAATAAACCCAACATTGACAATGATATTAACCAAGGTCCACAGTACTTAGATTTATAAACATTATTTTAATTTGATGTGTATGGTGTGTTGCCAGAATGTATGTATGTTGCACTATGTGTAAGATTAGTAGAATTTCCTAATTTTTACTTGATATCATGTTTTTTGTTCTAACATACCATATTTATTTCTGTTTCAGTATTTCCTTGAATGTACAGATAGCACATATATTTGGTATGTGTAGATAGCACATAGAACACATTAGATACATTATGGATAGCATATAGCATATAGTTTCAGAGTCATCTTGCATTATCTTCTTTCGTGGTCTCTATTTTATTGGAGGGTGGTATTTGGACAAAGATCTGATAACTCATTACTATCAAAGACTCTTTCTTTTAGATGAATTTTTCTGACAGAGCCAAATATATATGTTGTCTGAAGTCATGACAGAAGCATGGTTAGAATCTGGTAAAGTTTCTCTGTCTAGTTGACATGCAGTTGTTTTCTTGTTTTGTTTTAACATGCTTGGCCATCATCAATGGGTAGGGACTCCTTTGATAAGCCATTAATTACCACTAATTTATAAACTTCTTAATTGTTGACTTAATGCAATTGCATCTCAGGACCTCATTTGAAAATGCAGTTACATTAAAGAGTCACGTTAACATGCAAATATGAATGGACGTGAACACTCAGACCATTGTCTTTATATATGAAGAAATAAACATTAGAGTGTGGAATAATGCTGATAAAAATACATGGTTGGATCAGGCCTAATGTGTTAGTATGAATACTCTAAACAGAGATTCTGCCTTTCTTACTACAGATAGGTAGTTAGGAAAGAGAGTGAACAATTTGGTTGGTTGACTGAAACATGAGCTGAAATGTGCCTGACATAAGTTAGCAAAGCCAGATCTGTCTTGGTTTAATGCAAAGATAAGGATTCATAAGCTACAGGAAACTGAAATGTTAGGTTAAACTTTCCTTCTGCACACTGAAATAGTTAATAGTGCATACCTTTAAACCACTAATATGAGAAATAAACTCAACAGAACTCAACACTTTCTCCTTCCTGTAGGTCATATCTTTTCCATAAACATGATCACTGAATTGTGCAATCCAGTTTTAATAAGAATGATGGACTCTCAAGGTGGTCAATCAAATGACAATACTAGATAGTCAATATTATTGTAGGTGTGATTTTTAAAGTCAATAGCAGAGTCAAGACACAAATTAGCTTAGTTTATCTCAGTCTGACTAATGATGTTGGTTATTAGATCATGGTGGTCTAAGACATGAATATTGATAGTAAGTCTACCAAATTCTTACTTTGTCTACAAAACAGAAAGGCTGAATGCTGAGGGAACAAAATCTAACTTGAATTATAAAACCACACTCATGGATACTCAATTGAGTCCCAGAAATTGCTCAGTTAAGTCCTAGATTCCTTAAATGAAAAGGAAGTTGAGCACCTAGGAAGATGGATCTTGTATTTTGCCAAAATTTATTTTGTCAACTTTTTATTTCCTTCTTCAGAAGGATGTACAATTTTACTTGGACAACTGTGTATTGAAGAATGTAAGGGATTTCTGGGCATTTAACCCGAACTGACACTAATTATGTGAGATTCAAATGTTACTGTAGTTCACCATGCTTTAGGAGGTCAGGCAATCAATGCAGATTTAGGTCAGGTCTATGATCACACAGTGAGCCCAGTGGGCCAGTCCCTAACCTATCATTGTTTGCTTGTTTCTATAGCTAGTAATTAAAATGGACTCTAGGATTTAACAGTATCCTTTGTATAAATTTTAAGGCTATTTATAAAGTAACTGGTAAAGCTGATGCTATAAACTGTACCTGTCTAGAAAACCAGTAATTCAAAGAAAAAAAAAATCTTAATCCTCAAGAAATTAATCACAATACTCTGAAGTTGAAAAGCAGAGGGTAATGATCCTCAAATCTCCTTTTACCTGGACAGGTAACAAAAATATCTTAAAGAATGACAGCTTAGTCAGGCAATGATGCTATTGCAGCTTTCATGGCAGATGTAGCTTCATTTCATGAGCAAATGATGTCGTCCTCTGCTACCCGTAAACAGATGTTAGATAGTGACTTTCTCCATATTGACTCAGAAAGCTCACCAGAAGCATTGTCATTCCAGCTGGCAAGACCATCAGCCATTCCTCACTTTTTCCTTGGGTCTATTTCTACTGACACGCTCTGTGCCATCATTTAATTTGCAGAGATTTCAGTGACTTTTCCACCATATATATCAAATTGACCATTTTTTTGCATTGTATTAATAGCCTTGAGTAAACAAGTCATGACTTCTCTTGTCCTATGGATAAAAATTTCACTATCAGAAGATGAGAATGAATACGACAAATTCAGGAGCCTTCTATCCTAGTGAACTCCCTAGATGTCTAGAGATTCAGCAGTGTGCATCATACTATGCTATTCATTCTAAAATGAAGGATTAAAAAAAAAACTGCAGCAATCTGTGCTCACAACTACTCTTTGAACAAATGCCCTAGCTTGCCCCTGAGTCTTCCTAGCAACTGAAATGCCAATGCTAATACTTGTTTTATTTTCTGTCACAGGGCATTATCTCCTGAATTTATCCATCTAGGCATTTCCAATAGTTTTCAATACAGTTTCAATTCAAGTAGGGCTATATTTAATCTTTGTAAAGAGATATTAGAGTTTAATCATATATCAGTGTGGTTATGTAGGAGAATAAAATTTCCTCTAAAGATTTCTTTCACCTCTTAGACTGATGTCACTTATGAGCTCCGCCTCCAACTTGGTCCACTTATGTTGAAAGTTACACACAAAAAGTGTATTTAATGAATTTAAATGAGGCTAACCTATAAGAGGGTAGAGTTGAGGCACCTCTTCTAGTTTCGATAGGCAATTAAATTAAAAGCACATTGCCAAGTATGAACAATTCTTCAAAGGTGTCTTATAGTTCAAACATTATAGGCTATTGACAATGGCTTTTGTTATCCTCAAGAATATAATAGAACCAATCTGTTGCTGAAGACACCGCATACTTGAGTAACATGATGTGAATGTATAAAGGTTGAATTGGCCTAGAAACTTCATTTCTAGTAGCTAGCCTCCATGGTTCTGGAAGGATTAGTATACACTATTAAGAAAAGAATACAAGCAACAGTTTTACTCATCTGTAAACCCTGTTATTTATAACAGTAGCTGTGATGCCAAGATAGATCCATTGGTACAGTAGTGGCATGGATGTTTTGAAGTAATCAACTACTTTCCGGTTGGACTTATTCCACAAGTGGAAACACGTGCCTGGTCGGTATTATTAACTAGTTCCAAAACCTGTGCTGATTACATCATAGGTCATAAGGGAGAATCTAATAAATTCTAATAATTTTAATAAGTTTTGATAAATGTACATAATATATTTCCCCTAAGGTCTTATCTTTTAAGACAATTATGTTTATGTTTTAGTTTTAGTGGGGGGAGAGTATGTTCATGAAAATATTGTGCTCCTTAATGTCAGAAGAAGACATGTTCATGTAAATATAGTTCTCCTGAAAGTCAGAAGAGGGTATGGGTCCTCTGAAACTGGAGCTGCAGTCATAGACTGATCTAAGTCACCCTTCAGGGATGCTGGGAATCCTAACCAGGTCCTCTGTAATAACAGTTTACATTATTAGCCACTATCTAGCCCTAGTTCCACTCTTACATCTATTGATTAGTGTATGTATTAACTTTCACTAGAGACGTTTCTTTTGTAGCAGATGGTGATTAATTCAGAGACCATAAATGTTCTATGCACAGAGATTAGAAGACTATGGAAAGCTCAGATTCAAGTAGGGTTCTATTGCAAACACCTCTCTGTAAAGCTCAGGTATCATTGCAAAAGAGTGGACGGAAAGATTTTAAGAGCTTCAGGTATTGTATATCAGCAGTCAGTGTTTGCTAGACATGGCAGTGCCATTGACCATGTGATTTTCATACCAGCTAGGACTATATATATGCATAAGACCTTCACAAGGCCCTGTTAGTCCAAATCCCAGCATGAGGAAGAGAAGGCCTTATGAGATTCCACCGCTCAATGTGAAACTGTAGGCAATGATAGTTGTTGAGAAAGGAGAGCTGATTTTCTTCCAGAATGTTCTAGCTGAGAGATTTTCCATGTCCCGCCCCCGCCAAGCAGATGGGTATATGCCCATGGACACATAGGCAGTATGAAGTAGACTCAGTGGGTTAAAAGAAATAGCACATGAAATTGGGATGGAAATGGTGGATTTTGGAATAAAGAAGGAATTGGAGGACATGGATATGAGATAAAATTGATGAAAACACATTATGAGCATATATGAAATTCTCAAGCAACACTGCATTTTATATATATATTATGTATATATATTATAATATTTTATTACTTAGATATATTCATCATGGTCTCTATTTTGGAAGACAATTTTTAAAAAAAAATCTCTAAATAATATATGTGGGATTTCAACTGGTTTTCTATTGAAGATAACTTTATATACTCCATTAAGTTGAAAATGATAACTGGAAACTTTAAAAGCAATTAATTCTATTTTCTGAAATTGTTTTGTAGCCAAGGCATTTTATAGTGTAATCAGTTACAATTTTCATAGCTCTCATTAGTTTTCTTCTAAAATTTAGAAATAAGAACCTAAGTAGTTTCTGTTCTCTGAACATTCAATGCCCTTATCACTCTTCCATTTTAAAGAACTGACTTATGCTTTATCTTATTCACTTTGTTTTAATGTCTACTGCTGGTAACTTTGGAAAACACCCTCAAATTACAACTCCTTTTTATTCCAGATCATGACTCTCAACCTCTGCATACTGCCCTACCCTATGCTGTCATAATACTTCTTAAACACATGTCCTATCTCAACTTCCATCATCTTGCTATTGTTGTTATTCTTTATTTCTGGCCCCCACACCTAAACCTAATCTCTCTCTCTCTCTCTCTCTATATATATATATATTTCCCCCACCATTCTCCTTTGATCATATTGCTCTTGAGTTCACTCTTGTGTATTTGGGTCATTATGCCTTCACTACCATCCTTCTTGTCTAATTCTCATGTTTGAATGTTTGAAAAAGAAAACATCCTCAAGGACTGTCTTTTTTCTTATTATACAATTTGTTTCCAATGTTTTTTGGGGGAAATACATAGTGACTGATTGAACACTGGCATACAGCCTCCTTCAAAAATGCCTTTTGATTTAAATTTGATTCATCCCAGTAAGTTATGCATTGTAAAGTTCTTTACAGACATATGGAAATCACCAATAGCACAACACAGTGTTCATTAATCATAATAAACATGCACACACACACACATACACACACACATACACACACACACACACACACACATGCACCATACAGCAGCTTTTGTAACTATTTGCATAAAGATTAAAGGACTTTTGATTTATTGTTACAGTCTCTCTGGCATGTTAGATGCATTTTCTTCAGAGGAACAAATAAATTTAGGTGGCTGCATGACACTGTATAAAAGGATTTTTATTATTTTTTTTTCAAAAATCATTCCACCTAATATTTAAATACAACTATAGTCAAAATATTTAAGGGAACCAAGAAATGTCAGAAAAAGGTATAAACTGAAAATTTGAGTTGGGTATGTGTGCATATCTTTAAAAGCTATATTCCTTTGAAGTTAAATCTACAAATTCTCTGTATCTTGAATCCTTTCAAATGAGAAGAAGGACTTAAGCTCATAATAATATGACAATTTGATAATACATAGTATGCCATGTTCAAAGACATCACTTTCTCCCAAGGATGCTTACAGTTAAGAGGGGCTCTTAGGGAATACAGTGATTAGTACAGAGGTTTGTGATCTCAGATGTGAAACAATACTTTCTTTTCATGAAAAAGAAGCTCACTGTAAAAAGATTTTGTATTACAGCTCAGCCTAGGTCAAGGTGAGGAGATTAAAGAAAACAGGGAGACAGTATCCTAGGTGACTATACTACAGCTTAGTTTTCTAACCCCACTGAAGTGAGCTTCATTAGCAATCACAAAAGAAGCTGCTACCCTGTATATACTTTTAAGTTACAAATTTTCCATACACTCAGAAACTTAGTTTCAATATATAATCATACATGTAAGGATTGATCTTCAAAATCTAATGATTTTTGTAGTCATTGAAGTATACTGTTGGCAACTTTGGATATGAGATAGTTCAAGGCAATGGAAATAATATTAAAAATAAAGTATTTATCTCTAAAATATAATTTTCACAATCTCTTTCCTCCCCTCTTCAGTCTTTAGCTTGTTATTGCATCCTGCAATTATTAGATCTTTATTAAATCACTTAAACTATTAATCCACATCTTCATTTATAAAATTAGACTAAAAACACTACCTGGAAATTCAAAATAGATAATATTTGCTGAAGCTCTTAAAAACTGGATATATTATATGAATATTGTTATTAGTAAATAACATCAAAGTCTCTTTCACTTCAATAAATACTTTATTTTAGCCTTTATTTGAGTTGAGAGCTCACTTGTTTCCCTGGTATTAAAATAAGTGCTCTACCAGGCTGATACTTATAATGTTTAAATATGTCATAAATATGTTAAATATATATTTATGGATATTATATGCTTTTCAATATGTTAAAACTGAAAATCTAAAGTTCTAGTATTTAATTTTCAGACCTGGGACTTGCCTGAACTAGCAGAGAAATTAATGCAATGCAATGTTCTCTAAGTTTTACTGATCTTTGATTTTCTAAGAAGAAATATTGCAAACAAAATAGCATCTTATTTGAATGTTGCTTTATTCCTTCTTAAAGCAGGAATGTGACATCAAGTTAAAAGTGAGGCTATACAGTATGGAATAGTAGAGAAAGAAAAGGACAAATGAGTCCATTACAAGTCAGAGAGAATAGTTAATGCTAAGTGACATTTGTGGTACAGGAAGATTGAGAGTTTCTTAGTGCAGGAGAGCATGTGCCAGGAAAGAAAAGTTTCCCACTATTACAGTGAAGAAGGATTCTTCCTCAGATAGGAAACTAGGTGAGGCATGAATTGATTTCAGAAGCTTGTGGCCCACTTCCTAACTGTGACTGACAGGACAATTTAGATTCTACATAGATAGGATCACAGAAATACAAAGTAGATAAGGAAGTTTGATTATATTGTTCCTTTGGTAAAGTCAAGGAATGTTCTTTATGTCATTTTCTCTGCATTAATTTTTTTATTTTTCAAAATAATATTGCAGTTAATAGCCAGTTTTCTGTTCACACAAACAAATTCTCCTCTTGTTTTGATTTGCTTAAAAAGCAACTAATAACTTTGAGTTGCAAGATAGTCAGGTATTCTATCATTATTTAGAATAATCGATGGGCTAGTGGAGAGTGAGCATAAGTGAGAATCAGGAAAATAGTTTCCTGTCCTGAACTATTAATTAAATGCTTTTCATGTCAGTTATATAAAAATTTCAAAGTATGTAATCAATATGATTCTCAGCTAGGGTTTTTAATAGTTTTGTTGTTGTTTTTATAGTAAAAATGGACTGAGAAAGGTAAATAAATTCTGAAATGTAGACTGAGACAGTATTGAAGTACTTGCTATTGCTAAAATTCTGATGGTTACGTTGTGATATGTGTTCCTAAATCTTGTTACTTAGCTCTGCACATGTCTTTCATTTGTAGTCACCCAAACTGGTCACTGATTTTTGTCATAGCATTTGCATTTTGATTTTGTAGAGGCATTATTGAAATCTATAACTCCTGGGTATACATATATCAAAAGGACTCCATCCTACAGCAGAAATGCTTGCACAATAGTGTTCATTTGCTCTCCTATGCAATAATTAAGTAATGGAGCCTGCCTGGATGTCTATGAAGAGTTGAGATAGATAGTGACATGTGGTACCCATATAAGGCAAAATTTTATTCAGTAGGAAAGGCAAATGAAACTATGAAAATTTCAGGAAAATGAATAGATGTGGAAAGTATAATATTAAGCAAAGCAACCCGAACTCAGTCTTTTTCATATGTGGATCTTAACCCAAAATATAGACACACACATAAATGGGTGTAAGTGTGGGTAAAACCTAAAGCATTTGAAATGAGTCCCAAAGAGGGAAAAACATGATAAGGGGAAAGGGTTGGGAAAAGGCAGTAGGCAGGCTACATGGGACATGAAAGACGACAGAATAAAGGCCAGAGAGGTTTCAAGGAAGAACCAGTGAAAGATGAGAGAAAGGAGAATCAACTAGAACACACTTTGTTCAAAATGTCGTAACGATGCCCTGTATGATAAAAACATTTTTGGTGTGACCTCACTGTTAGTTTTTACATTTCTTTAATAATTATCAACTATGATGTATGTATGGCTTTCAAATATGGCTCAGCAATAGGGACAACCTATGTCATGTCTCTTGGGACCACTATGGTTTCTTTGGCACAGCTCCATTTAGAAGTACTTCTCTTAAGTATATATATTACATGTCTACATATATGCATATATATGACTTTTCCATAAAATATAACTTCTTGAATACCCTCATTTTATATATGAAGATTTTTATAAAGCTACAGAGCTTACTGCTGGTAGTACTTAGAATATAACAAGTTATTTAAAAATACTTGGCAATCTTTGAAAACAGTTTTCATACTCATAATTGTGTGTGACACTTAATTTGATCGTACTATTCAGTGCTTTTGAACAGATCTTCTTTCTAGGAATCCTCACAGGTAGAAGAGGTTTCCCTGGGAATCAGTCCAGTATTTAATAACTAGATTTGGTACATATATTCTTTGATGTTAAATTATATTTCCCCAGCAGAAACAAAGCTCATCGAAGAAATAAAAATGGACCAAAGCAGATTTAAGGTAGCAGAAAACAAAGAGATGGTTTTTAAACTGTTATGCATCCAATTTAGAATTAGAAAGCATTAATCAGTGACTTGAACATAATCCTCCCCCTGAGTAAAATCTTGGCACCCTGATTGTGCTTTTTCAGTGGTAGATGGAGAGGATGCACTGTGGTCTATTCCCTGCTCAGCTCAGCGTCCACACTTTACTGAGGAATGTGAAGTTTTTCATGTGACTCAAATGTCATCTATTTCTTAAGTGAGGACATACCTCCACAGCTTCTTCAGATACTCGTCAGTCAGTTAATAACTTTAAAAATAAATTCCAGTAAGGGGACGGGATGGGGATTGGTGGGTGGAGGGCGGGGAGGACTGGAGGTGTGGAAACTGGGATTGACATGCAAAAAAACCTTGTCTCAAATTTAAATAAAAAAATAACAGTCTATAAAAAATTAATTCCTCCATGGGATTCAATTTGTATTAACACATTGGTTTTGTTTCTATTGGCTGTCTGTATTAATGGGATCCTAGTTAAAAAATATCAAGCCACAAATCTGTCGCATATAAACCTACCTTTATCTGTTTTAAAGGTCCATAGACTCCTTTTGAATTTATAACACATGGAGCTAGCAGCAGACAGTCAAAATAGATTATTGAAGTGGGCACTCTATCTGAATCAGGGATTTAGCAAACTGAAACCACATTGTCAAATTTGCCCCATCCCTGTTTGTGTAAAGTATTTTCCTTTATAGTCATGCACATTCATTTTCATTGGCCATGGTTCTTTCATACAATCCTGGAGGTTCATAGTTGTGATATGGCTCATGTGGTCAACAAAGCCTTAAATATTTATTTGATTTTTGAAATAAAACATTTGTTCTACTATCCCATTCACTTAAAAAAAATGGCAATTAACAACACTTCAACAATATATTATGTGTTACAAAGATAAGTGAAGAAGTTGTACAAACCAAATTTTCTTCTCAAAACATAAGTTAGGTCCTTAATAAACATAATAAACCTAACTTAATAAGTGTAATAAACTCAATTTGATTAGTCTTACCGATGGCATTTTATCTACCAAAATAAGATATCATAGATGAGTAACAACAGCAAAACAATGAATTGCATGCTGAAAAATGTGGGGCTGTTGAATATAAAAGAAAATAGAATGATGAGCAAGGCATATCAAAGGAAAAAAAATCAGGTTTTTACAGTGAGGGTTACATTTTACATCTGTTCATATGTGGTAGAAACACAATATTAGTTAGGAATACCCTTTTTAGTGAAACAATAGAAGACACCATAGTTAATAAACCTATTAGGCCAGAGAAGATTGATGAACATGATGTTTTAAGGTTGAATTTTACTCAAAGATAAAATTGCTTTGACAGTCTCTTCCAGTGGGTCACTGAAAGGTCAGAGATATTTGCAGGTACTAGGACTGTGTTGAAACTGCACATCCACTCAGCTTCTCTGCTATCAAATATTACATCATTTCCTTCCTTCTCATAGGCAATAACCCTAAAATCATTCCTAATAATAACCTGTATCTTGACCTCAATCTCAAAACTGATCTCTAGAACACTCAAATTGTAGAAGTTGATTAAGGAATAATCCAAGGAAGTTCCTACTGTCTCTTGTAATTTAGATAACCTACTAATTACTGGGATGAAAACTCTGTTACCCTATGGTGGGATGCCACGCTCAGTCTTAATGCAGCGGGGGAGGGGCTTGCTGCTACCCCAACTTCATGTGGTAGACTTTGTTGACTCCCATGGGAGTCCTTACCCCTGGGAGGAGCAGATGGGGAGTAGGCTAGGGAGGGAGGTTAAGTGGGACAAGAGGAGGGGAGAGAGAAAGAACTGTGATTGGAATGCGAAATGAAATTAAAAAATAAATTTAAAAAAGATGTTATTAAGATCAGCTTGAAATTGGAAGGTAGCTCTTGGCACACGATGCTGAGGTGCACTTGTTGAAATATTTACTGCTAGAGAATTATGTTGGCATTAATGTGGGAATGAGTTCAATGATTGATGTGATACTCTTTCAGCCTGAGTAGTATTGGACAGTGGTAATTGCCGTGTGAACTTTGGAACTCTTGTTGACCACAAGTGCTCTGCATTAGAATAAGCAATAGTACAGGATAGCTAATTGGTAATTCAAAGACTAATGCAAGAGCCAGAGCAACCATTAGACAACACAGAGAGACATTTTCCATTTATGGAACTAGAACACAAAGAAATCTGAGTTAAGCTTGTAAGAATAAGAGTACCTGAATTCCAAAACGGATACATCTGCAGACTTCTTCAGGCCTGACAATCTTGAATTGCTTGATTCTCTGAGGCTATAAAAAATGGCCCAATTTTGGGACTGGAGAGCTGGATAAACAGTTAAGGGCACGGCTTCAGTTCCAGAGGACCAATGTTCAATGCCCAGAACCCATATGGAAGCTCACAACTATCTATATATAACTCCAGTTCTAGGAGACCTGTCACCCTCACACAGATCATACATACATACAAGCAGACAAAGCACCAACACACATATAATAAAAATAAGTAAATCATGAAAAGCATAAAATCCAAAATAATTAGCTCAATTCTTTTTCTTTTTTTGTGAAAATATCATTCCCTTTTTGTAACTATGGTTATAGAACATTGAGATAGCCTACTAAAATTTTATCAATTAAGAAATATAGCATTGGGTTCTTAGTGATTCATACAAAAAGCTCACGGAGAGTCAGTTAATACTTGTATTCAAAAGACATTTGTTTCATGAGAAAACATATAATATTTAGTAAAGAGAGAGAAGATACAATATTGTAAAGTTATAGGATTCTTATTGTGAGTTACAAATCAGGAGAATGATAATATAAACATGAATAGTAAAAACCAAGTAGCATGTTTGTGGGTGAGCTCTGTGTTTTTATGTACATGTTTTGTTTATTTTCATAATTATTTGCAATGGCTAATTTATTCTGTGATTTGAATTAAATTAAAAGGTGAAGTGACTATGTCAAATTTGAGGTATGAAAGTATAAAATACTATCATATCATAAGAGAACATTGTGTTAATATTTATGGCGTAGACATTATAGAATACTGAACTTTGTCTGCAGTAACCACTAGGGATTTTTTTCTGTATTTAAATTTTTATAAATTTATTCTAATATATTTAATATTATTTGATCATATTGAGAATTGGAAATACAATGCTGAATAAGACAATAAAGTATGTGTAAAAATGAATTTTTATGTATATTAATGTTCATAATAGGAGGTGGGTTGTGTGTGTGAGAGAGAAAGAAAGTGAGGGAAAGAGAGACAGAATTTGTTAGATTTCAAGTAAAATGATACGCATTTCAAAGAAACTAAACCCAGGTACAATTTAGGACACAGTTTTACTTGGTTACAATATACTAGTGAGACTTATAAGAGCGTAAAAAAAAATATCTGAGAGGCTGACATATTTGTTTGGCAGCTTTGGAGGTCTCAGCTCATGGTCAGTTGTCCCCATTTGTTTCCAGTGAATCACATAGTGGAGAAAACTCCTAATTGTGGGCCCCTCAAAGCAAAGAGACAGTGAGCGAAGGGAACATACCCCTTATTATTTCAAGAGCATGCCCCAAAGACATAGACCTCCAGCATGGCTAATGTCTTAAAATCTCCACAGGTTCCCACAGAGTGTGGACCAAGGCTTTAGCATATGGATTTCAGAAACACAATGTGATTAAAAATTATGAAGTTTAATAAAAAATTGGGGGCATGGATTTTCAGAATAAAGGATTCTGTAAATGGGGTTATTTTTAGTTGCCTAGTTCTTTGGTTGTACGGTTAATTCATAAATATTCATTGTGTCACCAATACAGAATTATCAGTTACTCTTAAAAGACTTTGTTTCGCGCCATATTGCATTGCAATAAACTAAGTGGTTTTTAAAAATAACCATTTTGGTTTCAAATTATTCTTTTAGAAGTTTTTCCTCATAAGGTAGAGTTTTCTAATGAGGGTTTTTAAAAAGGCTAAAATCGTTGTGTTTTCAGCGCCTAAATCTTGTGTGCAGGCTTTGGAGACAGAGATTTTTCCCGCTATTGTTGGAATTCGATCCTGTGGCTGTAGATTGAAGTCCCCGATTCCAGCTGGCTGTCAGTGGAGAGTTAGAGTTAGAGACTCCTTGCGTTATTCTCCTTGTTAGATAGTCCTTTCATCTTAAAGCTGTCTAAAGTACGTGGAATCTTTTTTCCCCAGTCTGTGAATCTCTTAATTCTTTTATGCAAATATCTGGGAAATCTTTTCAATTATGAAGCGCTTACGTAATTAGTTCAGGCTTATTGGACAACCTCTGTATTTAAAATCAAGCTTTCTGTATCATCCATCTGAACAAAGGGAGAGAAGTCCTTCAGATTCACTGTTGCTTATGTTGGACATCAGATCTTGGGGGACATCTTTGAATTAATGATCACCACATTAAGAAACCAAAGAAACTGAGTTATCAAAAGACAATCTAATTGGGTCAGGAGAGATGGCTCCCTGTTTAAATGCACTGGATGCTCTTTCAAAGGATCAGGGTTCAATTCCAAGCACCCATATGGCAGCACTCAGCTGTCTGTAATCCAGCTCCAAGTGATTTGACACTCTCATACAGACATAAATTCAGCAAAAACACCAGTGCATATAAAATAAAAATGAACAAATCACTGAAAAAGATGACAATAGTCATCATTAATCTGATTTTGTGCAGGCAGAGTTGATTTTCCAGATAAATCTTCATTTTTCACTTGATGTGCCATTGTATCTTGGAGTTTAAGCCCCTTTAAGGTTGAGCATATCTTGAATATTGAAGAAAAAGTTCATAATAAATATGTCTTTGCATATAAATCATTAAATACAGTGTACATATGGGCTAGTTATGGTTTGTCCAGATGGTTTCAAGATATGGACCTTTGTTATGAGCAGTTTGCCACCAGCCTGGTCCTTCAGTCACATCAGTTCCAAATAACATACAGATTGCTGTATTAGATATAAAACTATTTTTTTGAAAGTCAACCACTGCTTTTATTTTGTGTTGAATAAAATAGATTACCAGGGCTGCTACTTAAAATTGAGAAGAGCCAAAGAAAGAGCCCTGGGCAGATTCATGCTTTTGTTCAAAGCAATGGATTAGAACATAGCCTGTTGGTCATGAATTAACTGAACAATTCCCAAAAGGTATATCTGTCTTAAATATTAACCCATTTCTATCAATCTAAATGTTTCCACATGGTCTTATCTTACTGGAGAGAGGGTCTGGACCTCTTCTCTTAAGTCCCTACATCTTGACTCTCCTTTACTACATCTACTAGAATTCTCCTTGTCTCTTGGTCCTGCCTATCTTGATTTACTATTAGCCAACAGTGCTTTATTCATTAACCAATAAGAGAAACATATTTACAGAATGACATCTCCCATCAGGCCTTCCTATAAAATTATGTGATTTGATAACTCTAAAAACTTTTTTTCAGTTAATTTGAGAGTTAGTTATTGAGGTTTTATGATGTAAAAGGGTGACTCTTTTGAGCTATGGAGCTATGGAGTCTAGCTACTGAAGTTCAAATTATGGTTTTGTTGTTTACTACTGGAAGGGCAGGGGAGTAGCAATGTAACTTTCCCAAGGATCTTCACACAAAATATCAGAACTATGTTCTTCTTTCTAAAGAATAACCCAGGTGATTGTATTTATAGAATGTAGAAGGACCAGTGAGAGGGCTCAGTAAAGAAACATGCTTGTTATCAAGCCTGATGGCTTGGATTTGAACCTGTGGACTCACATGGTGTATCATTCAATTCTTCATTATTCATGTGGTGGAATGAGAGAGCCAGTTTCCCCAACTTGCCTTCCTATTTCTATACATGTGACTCACCCTCACATACACAACAAGTAAAGCATAACTTAAAATATATAAGAAAGAATGTATCGTGCTTATGTTGTAAGCACCATATTAAAATATCAACCATAATTATTATATTGTAATAATTTCACTATGCTTTATCTATAGTTCATGACACTATAATTAAATAAACTCTAGTGTGGATAACACCAGTGCCTTTAACTACCTATACCTACTTAATACAAAATTTGAAACAAAATAGAAGTTAACATTTTGTAGTCCTAATTATATCAGTAAAGCCATTTATCATTGGACACATATCTAATGCTAATAATATGCCATTTGTTCATTTTTGTATTCACTTTCATCAGTAAGTTTTGATTTATCAGTCTGGCCAAAAATCTCTTTCCTTTTCCATTTCATCAAACAGTTTGAGTCTCCCCAGTCATTGCTGTTGTTTCTAAGGTAAATCCACTGGGCGTTGGATTTCATACTTTTTGCTTTTCATGCCTTTTGGCATTTGTTTTTATTGATGCTGTATATTGTATTGAGACTTGACAGGCTATTTTTGCTATCTTTCTCGTTTAAAAAATTGAATGGTGCATTTTTTTTATTAGAAAAAGCTGCACACGATGAATGCATTTATGAAGCATTTTTTTTATTTTGTTTACCTCTTATATCTCTTTGTAAAAGGAAGTACAGTATACGTTTCAGTTCCCTTTCAGAATGTTTTGATAAAATACCAAGGAATTGCATAGTCAACCTGACAGAGATAAAGCACTTGCTGTTGAGGAAGTCAGTGTTTCCTATCAATCCCAGGCTTTTGCCTTTTAAAGGTTCCATTAACCTGGAGTGGCAGCGCTGTTTTTGCTTACTTACAACGTGGTGATATGTTTCTTTTTCTGTCAGGAACTGCTGGTATGACAACTCAAGGAAGCAAATGGCGAAATGAGAATTAGATAGACTGAACAATTTTTGTATGAAATTACAGGCCATATGCTCAGTATTTAGGTCACAAGGCATAGTAAAAACCAGAATGAGAAGAAAAAGTCTCAAATTTATGTAAATGAATGCTTACAAAAGTAACACAGAAAACATAAACCAGAAAGCATGCTTTTTCCTTTGCTTGTCCTTTTCTTTCCCTCCCTGTCTCTGTCTGTCCTCCCCCCTCTCATTCTTTCTGCCTTCTTAATTTTTTTCTCTTTCCTCTTTTCCAAAACAAACATTCAGGTAGAATTCGCACACTCTGAATTAGCCAGCAAAAAAGTCATCAACTCTACATTTACCGACATCTGCCCAGAATGCAGGTCTGAAGTAGAGTCAGTTGTTCTGTCTAGTGACTGATCATGAGAGACAAAAGTACATGTCAAAAGGAAATGTAAGTGGTGGCCAGCTGAGGGTCTCAGTGTTTACAACTAATAGCATGTCGTTTGAGGACAAAGTGGGGAGATGCACTTGACCCAAACTGATTAAAGAATGCATTGCCTGATGGGAGAGAGAACTGAAATTCAGCAGTTCTAGGGGCCTCAATTGGAAAGAAGGTCCATAAGAGGGAATGAGACACATGACTTCACACCCAAGCCACTCTACCAGTTGTCTGGAGAAATAAAGAAGACGGGATCAACTATAACTGTTCAGGAGGCATATGTTAACTGAATAACCCATTCCTATTGACATTTTTCCAGTTTTTTACAAAATACTCAGGCTGAACAAATTAAGGGACAAATCTCTCAACAGACTTACCTTCCTAGCTAGGTCTGGGGATTGGCTCAGTAAGAGTGCTCACTTTGCAAGCATGCGAACCCGAGTTTCAATCTACAAAGCCTATGCCCAAAGCTGGGCATGAAGATTCCCACATGACACCCCAGAGATGGAGATAAGGGAGTGGAAGGTCCCAGAGGCATGGAGATTAGTCAAGCTAGCTAAAAGTATAAGTGTTGGGGAGAGTGAGACATCCCACTTGAGAGAAATACTGCAGAAGTAATATAGCATGACACCAGACATCCTGCCTCCTCTGGCTTCTGCACATATGTATATGAGCACACACACCTATATACATATGTGCACATACATATGCACAGCACACATACACACACACATACACACACACACACACGAAAGAGAGAGGGGGGAGGGAGACACACATAACAAAGCAGACACACACACACACACACACACACACACACACACACTCAGGGAGAATGAACTTCCAGGCAGAACAACATTTGGACAATGTGGGGGAAACCTCTAGAGAGACGGCTTTTGGGATAGGTATAACAAAAGTAAGCAAAGTTGTTCACAAACTCAAGTTGAAATTTTCTAGGAGTCACATTGAAAGAGTAAAGCAAAACAGGTGAAAGCAATTTTGAGATTATAATTTAGTGATTCCAGTACACACAAAACATCATTTCAAGACGCAGTCAATACAAAATTATTGCTGAGCTATTTTGGTCAGTGATATTTTAGGAATGATGACATCTTTGTCTGCAATTTCACAAACAGCATCTCACAGTTTGGAAGGACACATTGCAGATGTTCGAGAATGCCATGTTTCACACAGCCTCTGTGCTGGACAGTTCTCACAAGGGAAAAGCCAGGCACTGGCCTTTCATTTTATATGCATAGTTTGCATAGTTGGTAAATAGTATTTTGCCATTGTATTGTTAGCCAGGCACTAACTGATACAAGCAAGACTTGGCATCTTATACTTCCTTTTTTCACATGGCTAATTAAATTTACTAGATGAACTGGAAAGATATTTTATTACTACCAGTTGCCACTGCCAGATTAACAGCTTTTTAAATGTAAATTATTTAATTCAGAATTCATAGGAAACATGGTAACTACAGTTTTCATATTATGTATCATAGAAGAAAATTTTCATTTATTAACAGAGTGCTCTACCATAAATTTCATTGGTTGTATATCTTATAAATATATATTTTATATATCACTATATATTTATGTAGATGTATTTAAAAACCATATGTACACATATAAATAGTGTATATAAATGTATTACATATAATTATGTAAATATGTTATATGTATTTATAATATGTTATATAATATACCACACATATAAATACATATAAACATATGTAAATATTACATTATGAATAAAGGTGTATTCCAGTAAAACTACCCCACATTCCTATTACTTTCATCACTCTTTTTTTTTGAGACAGGTTTTCTCTGTATTGCTTTGGAGCCTGTCCTGGAACTAGCTCTTGTAGTCCAGGCTGGTCTTGAACTCACAGAGATCTGCCTGCCTCTGCCTCCCCAGTGCTGGGATTAAAGGTGTGTGCCACCAACACCCGAGTTTCATCACTCTGATCATTCTATTGCAATCATTCTATATGGTATTAAGCTCGTGTTATTGAACATACTAGTAGATTTTCCTGGCAATATCATGGAAATAAGCAGAGGTTATGTTGTGTTATAGGCAGACACATTGAAATATGTAGGTAGCCAATATTAGTATGCTAATGTTGATAGCTCACATGACCTGGAAATTTGCTTACTCGGAGACAGATATTCTGGAAGCTCCTGTTCCAATCCACACCCACAGTCAGCTGCCAGGAATTTATCTTATGTTTTTCAAATGTAAAGTTTCATTTCTTGATAATTGCTCTGTGAAATTCTCAGACATTAAGATTTTTTTAAAGGAGGATGTGAATTTGTGAGGGTGATGGATTGTGGGGACTCTAGGTGGAGACAGAGGGGCGACAGTGGATTAATATGACCAAATTACATTATATAGATGCATGAAATTTTAGAAGTAAAATAAAGTATTATTAAATTGATTCAATCCAATGAAACTAAGGGCTATTTGAAAAACAGCACACTTAGAACATAATGGGATTTTCAAAATTCATCTGTGGACAGAGTACCATCCTTATTCCATATCTAACATGAAAACGACTTTGTATTTAAAAGAATTTAGTCGAATTTAAAGGGACCACTCTGTGTTCCATTGTGTTTATTTTTTTCCTCTCTTTTTCTAGAACTCCTGTGTTTTCCAGCCTTTCCTCCATCCATTTAATTTGTCTGCCTTGTTAAACACAATTAAGATTTTGGCACATTTACAAAGAGTCTAAGAAACTGCAGTGAACACAAAAGCCTATGGAAAAGAGAAGTTGACAATCTTGGTAAACTGTAATGCAAAAGAGTTAAACTCTACCAAGATCCTTTTGAAAGGGAAAAAAAAGTTAATAGGGAGAGGTTTTCAGCCTGCTTTAATTGAAGATGTGCCTAAAATAAAGAAACTGGGGGCCATGCCATGACTCTCCTTAGCAGAAAATAAATACATTAGACATGAATAAGCAGAGGAGTGTGCCTAACAAAAGTGATAGATGGGCACTTCCCAGAATTTCACATTGTAGGCGATACTAGGGCAGAGAAAAGCCTACTCATAAGTGGTGGTCTACGAAACAATACTTTGCTAGCAGTTGCATTTGTACCACAAGCATTTGTCCAGGGGGTGTCATTGTGCTGTGGGGACTTATGTCCAACCTTCTCTGTGGTGCAGTCTTCCGCACATCACACTTCTGTTTCTGGATTCAGGGTCCTTATGTAGACTTTGCCAATAGACATAGCTCACCATACTTAGAGAGGGCCAAACAACTGGAAGAGTTAAGACCGTCAAATGACTCCCAGGAGTCCCTGTACACCAAAGGCCTTACTAATAAGGGACACGGGCATAGCTGGCCACACAGTGGAATGAATGATATTATGCTGATGATAATTCCTATAAGAGACAACTCCTATGGTAACGTTGTGTCTGCATGGAAGGCCTTTTGAGGGAATTATTTCAGTAAATCTTGGGCTTTTGTTGGAATGAAATAGATTTTAAAATGTTAGGCAAGAATCAAGTATTTAAATAACAAAAGTAGGCAAACCATTTTTCAACTTTCTTTTTATTCATTCTTTGTGTCTATCACATCATGCCTCCTGATTCCATCCATTTCCCTCTCCAATCCCCCCCCAAATAAAATAAAATAAAATTTAAGAGAAAAAAAAAAGGGAAAAAAGAAGGAAAGGGAAAAAATCTCATCATGGAAGCTGGCTGGAGTGTGACACAGTAAGTCATGTAGTAAACCCCTTTATTCATGCACTTTTTTTACATGCAGACATTTATCACAAAATATCATTGGTCTCGTTCAAAGCCCTTGGTCTCTGCTATACCATCAATATTGGGCTCTCAATGGGACTTTTCCTGGACATCCTGTTGCTGTCCTGTGACATGGAGATCCTGCAATCCTGGGTTTACAGGACCTACCCCTATCCTCATCCTCCACCCCCACCTCCGTGCTCCAGCAAATTACAGATGGGGTGGATGTTGGGAGTGGGCAACACATAACCGTGGTTCTGGGCTTGGGTAGTTTCAGGGATTGTGAGCCTGCCAGCTCTCCCCTGGATTCACTATCAGGGCAAGCTCTCCACCATTGCCCTGGCCAGTCTATCCCTTGCATCTATGAGCAGGGGGCAGAGAGAGAGGGGGGGGGGAGGCAGGCA
This sequence comes from Phodopus roborovskii, assembly GCF_943737965.1. Classification (NCBI taxonomy): domain Eukaryota; kingdom Metazoa; phylum Chordata; class Mammalia; order Rodentia; family Cricetidae; genus Phodopus; species Phodopus roborovskii. The sequence goes on from NW_026126618.1 coordinate 10,971,766, forward strand.
GGGCCCCTTTAAAAGGGAACTTAGTGCACAGGTGGTGCTCTTAGTGGCAGCAGCTGAGGCCTCATCCTGTCAGAACTCCAAAGGCAGGGCAGTGCAGATGCCTGGATACTAACACAGGGTTCACTTTCCTAAGAGCTGCAGTCCGGGTGGCCGAGGCTCAGCTCTTTTGCCCACCACAGGTGGCAGGGCGGGCATCTTTCCCAGGCCCTCACCACACAGGGCAGACGAGGGGTTGTGAGCAGCTATCCATCACATTCTCACACACTCAGGGCTGTCTCATCCGTGCCTCTGCCAACAGGGTCATCTGTCTCGACTGTGCTGTCCAGAGGAGGTGCAGCTCCTGCAAAGGGCTCAGCGCCTTCGCCAGCTGCAGGCGGTACAGGCAAGGGGGGCCGACACCTTTCCCCCATCCCTACCTCCACGCCACAGATGAGGGAGGTGGCCCATCTACGCCCCTCTCATGCCCTCAGAACTGGTTCATCCATGCCCCTGTCTACAGGTCACCTCTACTGTGCTGCCCAGGTGAAGCAGAGGGCCCATTCTCCCAGTGCCGCAGCTGGTGAGGGGTCAGGTCCCCTGCCTGCTGCCGGTGATGAAGGGTGAGGCGAGGAGGGCATCTTTCAGCTCACTCATTAACTACAGGGCTGACCAGAGGGGCACATCCTGTTCCCCCATTATCATGCCCTCATGGCCAGCTCGCCTATGCTCCTGTGAACAGGGTCAGCTCTATTGTACTAGTGAGGTGAAGTGTAGGAACTTTCCTCCTGAGCGCTGCAGCCAGTGAGCGGTAGGACCAACTCAGTACAGCCCTATCCTACGGTGCCTCCCTTCCTAAGGGTCACAGACGCAGGCACGGCCACTGTCAGCATCTGGCCCTGGGTGGCACACTCCTCACATCCTCCACCTTTGGAAATGTGCCTCTCACCCAAGCACATGACTCACTCTTCTCTCTCCCACATTGCCGTGTCCTATACTCACTCTTAGTTGAGTTCTGCCCCTGCCAGCCACATGGCATGTTTGCTGTACATTGGCTCTGGGCTAAAGACCCTGGGCGGCTCCGGGTTGAGTCTTGTCCCTGCCAGCCAAGTGACATGGTCCTGAGCTGTTGCTGCTGCCCTGTGGCAGCCTGGAGATTGGGTCCACCAGGCTGTGCCCCTCTGGAGTCTTGCCCTTGCCTGATGGGGAAGCTGTTGCTGTATCCTGGACCTGAGCTAGAATCCTCCATCGGCTCCTGGGTGAGTGAAACCATATAACTTTTAAGTTCATTTCCTTTTTCTTACAAGGCGTTCGAAGTCTCCTAGAAATGAGTTCCAAAGTATATTATCAAAGAAGTTTTGGTTCTTAAATCAGATTTATTTTTATTTCATGAGTTTAATTGCTTGCATATATCTATAAGCATGTCTGGTGTCAGTGACAGTCATAAGAGGGCCTTGGATCCCCCAGAGCTAGACAGATATGTGAGCATCCTTGTGAGGGGTTAGAATTGAACCCCTGTCCTTTGCAAGTGCTCTTAAACATTCAGCCATCTCTTACGTAACCTGTCTCTTTTAACACCAAAAAATTCATTTTAATTTTATGTATGCCAGTCTCTGTGCAGGTTCCTGCAGAGACTAGAAGGTTTAAGGATTCCTAGGAACTGGAGATATGAGTGGCTGTAGCACTTTGAGGAGTTGAATTCACTTCTTTTGTAAGAGCTACAAAGGCTCTTGACCACTGAGTAATTTCTCTAGCCACATATTTAAGTTTTTGGTATAGATGTCCCATCTAGTCTGACCTTAGTTAATTTCATGATTAAAGTTACCCCTCATCTTCTAACTCCTTTGCATTTTAGTCTTTTCATGCCATGTATTTAGACGATGCTATTTGGAAAAAACATCACTGGCTCTCTGCATATCACAAAGTAAGTATGGAGAGGATGAGCACTTGGTAACTCTGCTCCTCTTGTCTTTGGTGCTTTGTGGCAGACTCTGTTTGACTCTATATAGGCATGCTAATGACTTAAGGAGTGTCTTTATGGCCTCATCTCTGCTGTTGCCCTTAAGGGTTATAGGCCCACAGATGAATCCTTGCCCTAAACACGGTGTCACCTTGGATTCAGGAAACCTTTTAGAGAAATGTGAAACTTCACTTATAATAGAGAGAATATAAAAACAACCTTATTCTTTCCAGCAACACAGACATCTTAGGATCGCTTTTCAGGACTAGAACAAATGATCAAGGAGACCACACTTAATACCAGGACTTATTAGTTATGTATACCTCTTGCCTATTGCCTAATTATTCTTTATTTGAATCTAAAGCTGAAGTCAGTATCATAGATGATGAAAATAGTCTTGGAGTCACTGTAGTTTTTATTGACAATTCTTTCCCAAGTTGTTACAATGTATAAATCTCTTGTTACTGACCTCTTAAATTAGTATATAGTATATTGAATTGTATATAGTTTATTGAATTAGTATATTGTTATGGTGTCAGAACCTGGGCATTTATCTTGTCAGAACATCTCTATGCTATTTTTCTCTTTAGAGCTCATAATTCATCCACATCCATTTATTTATGTGTATGCATTTATAATTTGTGTAAATGTAAATATATATTTATATGTTGACATTGTTTCTCTAAATATGTATGTAATACATACATATATAATCCAGTCTTTGCTTTGTCTTTAAGACCTATGGTTTCTGGTACTTACTCCGAATTCAATAAAATATATTTATAGCAATCATCTGTTGCCTGAATAACACAAGTACATTGAACAAGTTAAACCTTTCAAAGATATTTGATTCTTTAGAAATTTTCAAGTATTTTTCCAAGTGTTTTCAGTATTAAAAATTTCAAAGCTACATATAGTGTCATGTATCTACAATCTCAAGGCAGGGATCAGGAATTCAGTATTATCATGAACTATAAAATAGTGGTTTTTATTTGACTTATAATAATGATTTTACAGATATAGTAAAACTGTACTTTAAGGTAAATGCCGAAAGTCCATTTAATGACAGAAATTCTTGCATTGTATGCTGCTTTTTAATGATTTTATTCCTATTCTATGCTAGTATTTGCTTTTGTTTCAATGCTTGCTGAATTTTTACTGATCACTGATGTTACCTCCAGATTCTATTTCTTGAGTGTGCCTGGATTGGTTAGCTGCTTCTGGTCTTTGACCCACTCCAGTTCTGTTGAACCCATATGAATTGTAGTTCCGTTTCTCAAAGTCCAATTTACTTTTCTGTAACTAAATCCAGGCTTTACAGTCAGTGTTCCTTTATGAATGGTATGCCCTGAAGGGCATATCATCATGTCTATTTTGTTCAATACTGTATCTCCTATTATTATCAAAGAGAATCTATCTTTATTAAATTGAAGAATGATGGATTTCATGAGAATAGAAGTCAGACTCCCTGGAATGAACCTTCAGATTTACTGTTTGAGAAACTGTAGACTTCATTTTGCTAGATTTTTTTTCATATATGTGTGCTTTGCAAATTTAGCCTAAAGTTATTGCTTTCTAGATGGCCAAGCCCACTTAGAAGCATCATTTGTACCTTCCTTGTATTTAGATCATTCTAGGTCTTCCATTTTATCTCCCCTTATCCTTTGTCATCTGACTTATAGGTTCTATAGGTTCTATAGGGCATGATGGGGTAAGAGCCTCAGGGAGTGATTTTTGTTGTGGCATTTATTTAAACCTCTTCAATGATACAACAAAGAATGGACAGCATGTCATTTCCTGGTCAAAGAAAAATGTTGCTATTACTCAAAACAAAAGGAACTGTTAACCTCATGTGGTTGTTTATAGTTCATTAGGACACAGTCCTGAGTTCTGGGCATCATAAGAAATAATTCCTTTGCATTTAGCCTGGTTTTCCATGACAGTGGTAAACATTCAGTTCAGAATTGGAGAGCTTGCATTGAAGACACTTTACATTTCTTCATTGACATGAAAAATGTGATTAATACTAGCCATACCACAGGGAATAGAGCCAAGCAAAATCACAAACAAGCAAACATTCCAGACATGACGGATTTGTGGGAGAGTAAACATGAGCCTGTGGGCTCAGAAAGTATGTTTCTGAGGGGGTTTGCTGTGAGACTGTGTCTCCCAGTAATTTCAGAAACTACACCCTTAAAGTCTCACCAACATGATTGCTTGAGCATGAGCTGAACAAGGACAGCAATGGCCATGTTGAAATGGACAGGAGGAAGCCCATGAAGCATCAACTCTACACAAAGGACTATGGGTAACTCAGGAAAAGTGAGAACAGAAGCAATAGTTTTCCTCAGAGACAAGTAGATCCAGTACCAAATGGTCAGTCCTGAAAACACACATGCAAGTAACATAGTACAGACTGGAAAATATTTGTGTTGTATATACATTTACATCTGTCTGTCTGTCTGTCTATATATCTATATCACTGTTAAGGAAAAAAAGAGCAAGAAGGACGATTTGGAAGGAGAAATGGATAAAAGATGTAATTAAAATATAATCTCAAAAAGTAAAAGACATAATAAAAGAAATTGAGACTTAAAATAAATATGGGATCACAGGGCATTGGGGGTTTGCAATCATGTTTTAAATTAGGCTAGGGAATGTAAAATGTAACACAGGGGATGGTTCTGTGGAAAGAGACAAGAGGTGTGTGGAGGTCTATGGATTGTACCCTTTCCATTTTCAGAAGAAACTACTCATTTAAGAACTATGACAATTATTAGAAAAAGAACATTTTATGTTCTCCACTTAAAAAGTTAAGGAAACAGTTTTGGTTAGTGTAGCTTTGTTCAGGGTCTTATATTACAGTAACAAATAGATAATACTGATAATGACTGCCAAAAATTTGATGAGTGCTAGAAGATAGAAATTTGATAAGATATTTTACATTATTGATGCCAATTCTTACATTAGTACTCTGAAAAGGGTTATTATCTTCATTTACAAATGAGTAATTGTAGAAGATGATAATTAAACCCCTGTAGCAATATTAACATTTCCAGATAGGCCCTTGCTCCAGAGATGGATCTTTTAAACATATAGACATGAAGTAAAGGGCTTCAACAGTGAGGGAGACCTGAACAGAAACTAAAAGTTATAACAGTCCGGATTTGTGCTATGAGCAAAGATCCCATTAAGAGAGCAGCTAAAAAAGTGGAAAACAGAGATTGGAGAGACAGGGCTGGGCAGGGGATAGAAGGTGTATCATAACAAGAAGTGAAAACTTATAATGTGGGCACAACATGTGAAGAAATAATCCCTAAATACAATCTTCACAAATGAAAAATTGCCAGGGCCACAGATGTCACCTAGATCACTATCCCAACAACAAACACTCCACACAGTTCTGGACAAATGCCACGTCTTTGGATTTTAAAGGCTATAGTAGAGAACACGGAATTCCTGGCTTATAGTTCTAAAAGGAGGAAGGTCATGTGGACAAAGAGACACATTTCAAAGACAGACAATGAACTTAACATGATACTGATAATGTGGGGCTTCTTTGTACATTGTGATGGAAAGAATATGAGATACATTGATATGTACAGACTAAACAATCTCTCTACAGGTTTCCCAGAAAACTTAATTCGTCCCATTTATGGGGCTACCTCACTTTTAAGAGACTTGAAGTTTTATCCTATATTTGTTTTGTTCCCCACTAAATAAAGAAACCTTCAGTTTAGCAAGTGATTGACATCAGAAGCAATAGTGTTGGATTTTGTGGAAGGGTATTCGGTATTTATTTCTTTATGTACTAAATAACATCATGTCATCTTACAAATTCATTTCAATTTTGTTACTGCATGCATCTAGTTTTGATTTCTATCTCAGGCCATTTCCTCTTATGTATCTCATTATCTTGTTGATTAATATCATAAATCCAGTATATATTATTTTGTATTTCCCTAGAGACTTCAAGTCTTCAGTTTGTAGCTCAGAATTGAAAATTTGTTTACTCTCAATGATGCAAGTTTCTTTTCTTGTTATTCCTTGTTTATTTGCCTAGAATTCTGGTCAATAAAACATTGAAATTAAGTAGGAGATGATTATAAGTGTATTAGCAGCTAACATCCATTGCACATTGCTGTTGGGGTCTTTACATAATTTTATGCATACAAAATATGACGGGACACTAGAATGCATAGCTTACACACAAAGAAAATAAGATTTTGGCAATTCAGTAAATTGTATAACAATATGTAGCAAATGGGAATCAGAATTAAAATTCAACTCTTGTAAAGATTTTTGGTTTAATAACTAGACTGTACCTTGTGTGGAAACTTAAACTACAGGGCCCACCCTCAGAGTGGGACCCTATCATAGTTCAGTATCTCTCTCTCTCTCTCTCTCTCTCTCTCTCTATATATATATATATATATATATATATATATATACATATATATATATACATATCCACATATATATAGTAATACAAAATAATTCATAATATCTCTGATTAATTCAATAAACAGATACAATCATTTCAATAAGGCCTCAATTTTTCCTGTAAATTAAGTGAAATTATATCAACTATGAGAGCTAGAAAAATGATCAACGTAGCTTGTTCCAATAGAAGTTGAAAGAAGTTTCTGGTTCATTATGTGCAAAGTTAGTGGGGTCAGCCAGTCCCACATTTGATTGACCAGGCTGAAATGCTTTTGTATGTTGTCGCTCCAGCTAAGACTTGCTTTTCCTGCTTGCCTTTCTTTCCAGTTTCTGAGAGAACCCAGCAGTTCCCTCCAGGGAGAATATGTCACTGCAGCTGGAGCACACACCAGCTTTATGGCCTGCAACTCCAAGCACAGAAAGGGCATCTTGACCAATAATCCCCAAAGAACAGTCCTATAAGGCCTCCGGCAATATGTTCCACTTGACTAGATTGTCACATACACTTTTGCTACACTTTCAGTTTTTTTTTTTTTATTATTATTTTTAATCCCTTAAGCAATTCCCTTCTACAAACACTAGCTCACATGGGTGGACACAGCAGTTGGCTTATCCCCTATCTCCTATGCCAATTTTGTTTCCATTTTTTTTCTAGTTCTATACAGTGGTCGTTGGAACAAAAAAATTCAGTCATAGCATCGCAAAGCAGAAGTAAAACTGAAAAAATGCAAATTACCTCAAAAAGTGACCTTTATAAGTCTATTTGCTATTCATGGTCTCCAAAGGAAGGGTAGGAAAAGAATCTGTTTCCAGACAGAGGATCCATGATGCTGCCTGTGAACAGACCATGTGTGAAACTATGGGCTTGGATAGTGTCACAAAAGGTGGGCTGACAAATTACAGTTCTGCTTTTTGATCCAATATGGATCTGTCCAAACATGCCCATGTTGTGTTTATTTGCTTTAAAATTTGGTCTTTTACTAAAATACGATTATATAATTTCCCTGAATTCCCTTTTCTCCCTACAGCTTCTCCCACACTGCACTCACCCTTTGCAAACACACACACACACACACACACACACACACACACACACACACACACACAATTCTGCTTTTATATCTGTTTAAAAGTATATCCAAAGTTCTTTACTACAGTTCAGTTATAGGAAGTTTCCTTCATAGGAAATTAATTGTCATATTCCTAAGCAACCAATTCATAAACTATGTAAACTATTCAACACTTATAGTTCCCTAACACAGAACTGTCGGAAGGAAATAATATGAAGCATCTTGATTTTTAACTTCTCTGAGTTAAAATGAGGTGGCTCTATTTTCTGACTTGGTGAATCTTTAAACACATGAGAGTGGATAAGGGGTATGACAAATGGGGTGTCTGAGGTTGAGTACTAGGAAAGTCAGATAGGAGAGCATGCCCAGGCCTGTGAAAGGTCATGGTGTACTCTTGCAAAGACTGAAGAGAAATGATCAATATTAGGTGTGGTAGAGGCAAACGTCATGTCTCAGCAGATAATACTTTCAGGTTAGATGGAAACAGAGTCAAGGATAATCTTTAAAAGTGTGAACTGGGATGACAAAGGCATATGGTGGTTTCTTTCATTATATTGGTTTGAAATCCAGCTGCCTGGTGCAAATGTTATGGAATGTGAAATGCAGATATTGAGTTAGCAGAGTAAAACCTGACAATTTCAAAATAGAAGGCTCTTGCATGTCTCTGTTTGTGGGAAAACTGGCGATGCTTTGCTGTTTGATTGCAAATCTGTGGGCCGCAGTCAAATATCCACACACAGCATCCATGCAAATGGAAACAGCATGGATTAGCAGTGGGGGGACTTCATGAACAAGAGTCTCAGCACATTTTTCTTGAATGCTTTAATAGACCAGTTCTGCAGGAAACCTCTGTCCTGATACAACATCGCCCCTCAAGGTAGCACAACTCCGCTCCTCATTTATTACTCATGTAAGCTTTAACCTCTCTAACTTCCCCCAAGTCATCTTTCAGTGCATTTTAGCTTGATGATTTATATATCATGTCATTAAATATTTCATGAAAAATACACTTTTTACTCAATATCCCCTGAAGTCGTTTTGGCTACAGCTATTTTTCCTTTTCTAGACAGCTGTTCTTTAAACCTAAAATTAAGATGACTGATAATAAGACAAAAAAGCAATTTCTTTTTTTGGCCCCTTAGAGCAATATAATATTTATATTTTCTCTATAGGAAAGAAAAAAAAACCCAACCACTTAGTTCTCACTTTACCATTTTGTTTTAATCCAGATGCAAGGCAAATTTTCAGTTCCAGCAGGCATCCATGAAGAATTTCTCATCATGATCTTGTAACTGACCTCTCACTGTGAACTCGGCACAGCTGAGTAAATGTATGTTCCATTATGCAATTAGATATGACCATAAAATGAATGCACAATTTAGATAACCCAGACATAACCACTATCATTCAAAACTGCCAAAATTAGCAATCTTTCCAATAATATTATGTTCATAATTGGTAAGGATGATTTTTTTTTACACTTGATCTGAGGATAACTTTGAGTTATATTTATAATGGCATTTGTTTTTGAGTTAAAGTTTATTAATTTCCAGAATATTTTCTTAAATAATTTAGGTATAATATCTCTTTTAATGCATAAAAGCAACATGTGAGTTTGGCATTCATTTTAATATCTGCATTTCAAGAGACTATTCTTACAGACATGAACTCACTGAGAGTTCTGTCCAATCTCACAGGCTATGTTGTTTACCACTGTATTAAAATGCCTTTATTTCTTTCTGATTCCTGGGTGTGAGCTCCAAAATTTATACTGTGAATGAAATTGAAATACTATGATTTATTTTAAAGTTTTTGAATGTATTATCCCACGTCTGATTATGCTCCTGTTGATTCATAAATGACTGCTTGATTTATGCAAGTCAGAATGTCAGTTTTAGGATGAATTGAGTGGGTCAATAAAACTGTTTTTATTTTGCTTGGAAAATTTCAACTCCAAGAAAATAATATTATTTTAATGGGAATTTATTGACAACAAAGATAAATTGTTGGAGAGAAAAACAAGCACCACTTCTATGGAGAAAATATTATAAAGAGTGCATTGCCAATGATCTGTCAAGTATGTTTATGAATGTTATCCTTCTTCAGAGGACTAAAGAAAGCTCAGTATTACCTTGAAAAACTTTCAGTTTGAAATACTGGCAACAGGTATTGGAGTAAGAAAGTGATGACTAGTATTATTTGCTGGGTTTGGGGAAGACATTACACATCTAAATATATGGTAGACCATGAGTATAATATTCAGTGAAAATATGCTTTCTTGATTTCTCCATTCTAAACATCATTAACCAGTGACACAAGCAAAACTAGCGAATGACAGAATCTCCCCTTCTCAGATGCCTATTAGATACTGCAGGCATCTGTACACACACACACACACACACACACACACACACACACACACACACACACACAATCAAATTAAAACTCCTGTGAGTTTTCATGGGTCTCTTTCATTCCTAAGCTCTCTGATGGAAACTTTTGCTGCAGCTGTTAAATTAATATCTTTATTGTCAGAAGTTGAGAAGCGATAAACTGTTTATTTAGTGTAATTATTGAAGTAAGAGATTGAGAAGTGATAAACTCTGTTTCTTTAGTGAAAGTATTAAAATATGTTTTGTATGGATATCTCTCTTGAGCATGAATGCATAGACATCTAGTCAGTCATAGTAATAGTTTTCTCATATTAAATTATTCAGACTTGGGATATTGGGTTTAGTGTATAAAGTTATGAGGCATGTTTAATAACCTTTGCAGACCAATTATCTTGAAAATAATTTTGAGTTACAATGTGTGGTTCCTACTTGAGCTTAATACAGGGAAAATGTAGTTGATGTGATCACCAACCTTAACGTATGAGCTCTTTAATAAGCCTAGAAACTAAATAAAAATCAGAAAAGTTATACACATGATTATAAATTCTCATAAGAAAAAAATCTCTAACAATTACAATGACATACAGCAAGGTAAAGAACCACTTGTTGATCTTGTTGATCTGGCAAAGGAGAGACATAAAATGTCCTCACATACCCATGCATGTCATATGTGAGGTGCTTTTATGACATGATTGTGTGCTTATTTTGCTGGTAGACTGTTTTAATTACGAATGATTTGTGTCTTTTGAAAAATAACATATTCATAGAATTAGGGAAAAACTGTAGAAGTTATTCTTACCTTTTCCTATTCTCATTCAGGAGTGTTTTATGCATGTATCAGTTTAAATGAATTAGAAACATACTGTGTATTTAGTCTGTCCTAGTCATGTAATTAGGGATATTTTTTTATGACAAAGAAAAACACCCATCCAGCGTGTGTTGTCGCTGTTCTAGACTTTTCCTTTAAAATGTGAGAAGATAGTCAATTGTTTTCATTATTTATTCATTAATTGTGTGTATGCATATATGGTGTACACACATTCCATGTTACCCATGTGGTGGTCAAAGGACAACATGTGAGAATTGTTTTTTATCTATTCACATGAGTCCTAGGGTTCAAACTCTGCTTTATTTATGCTTAGTGGCAAGCATTCTTAGCAATGAATCATTTCACTGGACCACTTTACAAAACTTTCTATTACTGGTTTCAATTAATGTTCTGTTTTATATTTATTTAAGTATTTTACCTGCTTGTATCTGTGCACCACATGTATGCAGTTTCCATGGATACCAGAAGGGGGCATCAGATCCTATGGAACTGGAGTTATTGATGGTAGCCAGTATGTAGGCACTGGGAATTGAAATATGGTCACCTGGGAGAATAGCCCATACTCTTAACTGCAGAGCCGTCTTTCCAGTCTCTGATCCACTTTTAAATCTCCAACGAACAATTGTGACCCATTTCTCCTGCTGTACAAATTGAGTGTCTGTTTTTCTCATAAGGCATACTTCTGTGGTTTCTTCAATTACCATCCTGTCATTCATTATCAATGTCCTCTTTTTAGCAATAGTAAACAATATATTTAATTTTCTTGGTCTTAGCCACTGCTCTTTAATTAGATTGTGGAAGAGTTATACAAAGGTTTACTAGTGTTGACACCAATACTTCCCCAAAGTAAAGGCATGATTGACAAATATTTACAATTCTAAGATAAAAATTGACATCCGATTGTAAATTCTCTTACCAGTCACCACATGTCACATAAATAAGCTAAAGGAGAAGCGAGAAGACAAGGAAGAATTGTTTGTGACTTACCTATATAGACACAAGAACTCCCTTTGCATAATATAATTTGCATTTGACATGTAATTTCACATGAACAAATATAAAGAAGCCTTTAATTGTGATTGATAACATATATCCACATTGACTATGAACAGTAGAAGAAAAATGTGAAGAATGATTTATTAATACCAATAAATTTAGACTTGACTTTTAGTTAATATAATACTCCTTAAAATTCAGTGTTGGGTGGAAATAGTTTTAACATGTTTTTATTTCAAGTTAAATTCTTTAAGGCAAATAGAATGAATTAGTTCAATACATGTGCCAATAGTCAAAAGAAATAATTTTGAAACCTTCTTTATTCAGCTATTGAAAAAATTTTAAAGCATGTTTAAGGCAACTTAGACACATGAAATTACTCTGAATTGTAGACTTGTGTTGTTATGAAAAAAGTATGTTGGGCATGTCTGCACTTTGTACTCAAAAACTGGTTCAGAAATAAAAACAATAATTTGTGTTTTATTAAAAATTTTGAGGACTTGGCAAATATTATGTCCAACTGAGGTTTTGAATAGGATATGATCTACCGAAAATGATTCTTCTTGATTCATAGACGTAATCCTTGAAAAATCTTGAGCTCATATCATATTTTTCTTTTGTTTGAATACTACAATTTGGTGCACATATTTTCTATTGTAATAAATTATTGAAATGTGCATTTGAAAACCCGATTAGTTCCACTTATTTCTATAAATAAGACAGAGGCTGTGACTTGTCATCTGACCCAGGGTGTTTAGCAAAACACTGCCCCTGAAACAACAACAACAAAAAACATATCGCTTATTCTACCCCTGCAATTATTCTATTATTCTTTTAGAGTCTGGCCATCGGTCACTGTGACAAAATTCTTACTAGAAATAACTGAAAGGGTAAAAGAGGCTTCTTTTGATTCATAGGGCAAAAGGTTTCAGTTCATGGTCATTTGGCTCCGGATGTTTGATAAGCATTATGAGGTGATTGTTACAGCAAAGCTGCTAACCCCGAGGAGACCAGAAAGCAAAGAGACAGCTCACCTTTGTAACAAAGTCCTTCACTGAAACCCATTAGTCTGTTGTTTACAAATAAATTGTATTCATGAAGATAGAGTCCTTATGATCAAATCATGATACAAAAGCCTTGCCTCTGAACACTGTTGTACTTGGGAGCATGTCTTTGAAAATAGGTTTATTTTACCTAAAGTAAACACCAAAACATTGCTAGAAATAAATGAAAACGCATAGACCTCATGTATAGAGTTATTGGTGCATTCTTTGCTAGGTAAGTCTATCAAGTGAGGAAGTGATGCTTTGATGAAAAGTCTATCAGTAGTCCAAACATTCAAGACAGCAACACAGGTAGCAGAGATGAATCACACAGCCTTTTCAGCCCCTTCCTGTGGTGGAGGCAGCTTCCTTTAACTTATAATACACTGATCCTGAGCTGAGTAGAACTCTACTTCCAAACCCGAGGCAAAACACAAAATATATGACTTTATATAGGACTAACTGAACAGAACCTTAGGCTGATAGGGACTAGAAAGTAGTATTTGGTAGAAGGCTATAAATTGTTGTGGCTCCAAGTCTCATTATCTGTAAAGATAATTTGGCCTAAACCTACATGTGTATGACATTTTTCTCACCAAGAAATAGAGACTATTTCCTATCCCCTTGGATTTTTATTGTCCTAGTGATAGCCTTTGAGAAATTAGATGTGGTGGAAAAATAGCAATACAATTTCTTTCTTCTTTCTTTCTTTTTTTTTTTTGCATTGGCTTTTTGTTGTTTTAATTTCTTTCAATATATTAATTATACATGTTAATTAGGTTTGGTATAGATTCAAACACACATAGTACATGCACTAATCAAATCTAATCATCCTTCTGTGGCTTCCTGACCCTTTTTAAACCCTAGGAATATTAATTAACCGTTTTTTCATGTAACACACTGCCCTCTGGTTCCTATGCTGCAAATGACAAGGTCTCTTCCTTTACTGTGGAACAATAAATACTCCATTTTGCACATGTAACACATTTTTCTTATCCATTTATCTGCTGCTAAATAAGAGTGTGATTCCTGAGTCAATGTCTCAAGAGTTCTTTCACATTTGTATGTTCACTATCATGGAAAATGCATCCTTCAAGGAAATATTTGAGAAATCCTTCTAAGATATTTATACCTGCTTCTTGGTAAAGTAGTCAACTTTCTATCTCTGTGTCTCCTGATATTCCGTGTTTCAACTCATTGGTGAAATAAGTAATTATTTGTTGCATCTAGCTTTTGGGGAACTTATGAAAAAGAAGACCCATTAGTCATAGTATTTTGTACTTGTTCAGGAAACTTTTGTTCCAAATATTCATGATTTATTCAGATATAAATTTTACTTAGCCAGTCATCACTTCTTGTTAGTACAATTCCTTATCCTATTCCAATATGCATACATACTCAAAGACCATTCTACATTTGACTGTAATAGTGGTTTCCTGACTGTATTCTAGCCAGGAGAATATAAGGGAATAATATGTGGATATATGTTTTTATAGGAATCATAGGGCAGGGGTAGAATTTATATTTAAAGTTTTTGCTGACTGGAATGCATACCCATATTCTGGAGGTCAGGCAATTATTGTGAATGATGAGTAATAAGCCATAACTTGAGGATGAAAGCAACAATCTTTAAGAAAGTTATTTTCTAAAAGTCACAGGTCTGTATTTCAGTACTAGCCTGAGATTAAAGGAAAATGAATCTTTTCATGGACTAAGGATATCTTTTTGGTTTTCTAATACATGTTACTAACAAAGACTCACTTCTTCACCTATTACTAGCTTCAATTTGACCTCTTGACTATATCTTGACCTCTGCCTTCCTTGCTTTTCTGTTATTGATGGGTCAGAATTGCTACTTTTTAATAACAATCCAACTAAGTGAATTTATTAATAATTAATCCCAACCACATCATAGTATATTATCAGTCTTGATCGCTAATTGGATGTCCTCTTCCTATACCTTTTATGTATAAAGTACTGAGCTGTTTTCAGCAAGAATCCTGGTAAGTCAGTTTAGAAAGAATTCATCTACCTTTGAAGTCCCTTCTGAATAATTTTCCATCCATTGCCTGTTCTTACCCTGCTAGTTCACATTATCTATTTCCTTCATTGCAATAGCTTTGACATCCATTGTAATTGTATTGAATACAATTTTCTTTACTCTTTTAACAAGTGTCAGAACATTTTTCCCCTATAACTCTACAGACTTACTATTTCCTGAATCAGGGCACTTCCTAAGAAAATAACTCTGAAGATATGTGTTCAGACATTGAGACTAAGTTCAGGAGGAGTTTTCTTTCTGCATTTGTATTAACTATTTCATTATCTGGACCAGTAGAGACAGTAAATTTATGAAATGAGTTATTCTTTTATTAATGAGAGAAGGCAATAATTGGGACACATATGCCCTTAAAAGGATTTGTTTATTCATGTAAGTAGGTGGCATGTCTATAGGTACATATTCATGTCTGTGTATGCATGTGGTTACATGTGCATATCGAGGCTAAAGGTCAAAGAGCTTACTCACCTTCTTGGGGTTTGAAAAGTGGACTTACATTGAAGATAGAGTGTAAGGTGTACGGTTTTTCCGCCCGCTGCCGCCATCTTGTCCCAAATAATGCACAAAGACTCTGTATTTGATATAATGCTGTTGGCCTGGTTACTTGTTACTGATCGGCTAGCTCTGTCTTAAGTATTAACCCATTTCTGCTGATCTATGTATTTCTCTTACCGGGGAGCTGGGCGGCATTCTGCTTTCTCCTGACTCTCCATCTTGGCTCCTTACTTACTACTTCCTCTCTCCTCCTTGTCTCCTAGTCCCGCCTATCTTACTTTCCTATTGGCCAACAGTGTTTTATTCATTAACCAGTATAAGAAACATATACAGAATGACATCTCCCATCAATAGAGCTTACAGATTTGGCCAGACTCATTGTCCAATAAATTTCGAGCATACTTCTGTCTCCACCCCTATGCACTGGCATTGCAGATGTTTGTTACTTTTCCTGGATTTTACATGGTTACCAGGGAATCTGAATTTATGTCCTTATTCTGCACAATATGTTGCTGACTGAGCCACTGCCGTGGCTACTAGATTTATGTTAGTATATACATGTTCTGTACCTGGCTTTTCCATTAAAAGGGAATTTGTATTTATTGGTCTGTTACATATTGTGGGAGTTATTAGAAATTGAAAACTATACAGAGAGAAAGTACTCGTACTTGTATACCAGAAATCATCAAAGCGAAACCCACTGTAAACCTTCCTAAAGAAGCACCTGTGCATACAAAGACACACATCATTGGAAGTTCAAGGAGTAGAAAAAAGTATCAGATAAGATTAACTTTAGTAGATGGGGCATTACCAAATATAAAGATAACATTTTTCTCTGATAAAGAATAGGTTAATTAAGATCTGTTCAATGCTTAAATGTACTGGAAAAAATTAAACACAAAGAGAACACTGACAAGCCAATAATGAGAAATAGTCAAGTGCACATCTAATGATGATTTTAATATTATTTTGTTAGTAACAAAATATTAGATGGAAAATATGCATCTAAAGTATGCAGTATGATTGAATGACACCATCAACCAATTTAACGTAACCATTAAAATGTTCACTGGGACAATAGAAAATATACTAGACTATGAATTGCTCATGAGGCATTTTTATCATACACCATATCCTAACCAAAAAGTTTTCAACACAATAATAAACCTGAACTAAAAATATACAGAAGACAGAAATTTGAGTTAGAAATTAATATAAAAATATGTCAGAAATTCCAAAATATTTTGGAAACAGTATTTCCAAATAAGCTATCGTCAAAGGAGAAAGTATAAGAAATTAGGAAATATTTGACATGGCATGAAAATAAAAATAAGACCTTTTAAAATAGGCACATTGCAACAAAAGAAACATTTTAGAAGATGCATTGCTTTAGGAATTCATATTAGGGAAAATGATTTCAGTTTCTGGGCTTGCATCTTAAAATATGAAGAAAATAAAACAAAAACTAAGATGGGACTACTTGACCAAAAGTAGAAGGAGAAGAACAATAGAGAGTAAATATAAAAGAAGCAGACAACTCTGTGAGGATACCATTAATGGAGAAAGCAACGATCAAATGGAATGACAGAGAGTATGAGGCTCCATTAAAATAGTGGTCCCAAATGTCCAGCACATTCATATGCACATGCTAAAGTATTCACCCCTAAGTTTTCCCTGACTGCTTTTTAGGATGTTTGACCTAAAGGGAAGACAGTATCTAAGGTGTTATGGAAAATATTTTATTTCCATGAAACTCCACTTACATTTCATATTTGTATTAGGAGAAGTGAGTGGTATTCTTTTGTCAGGTTGGAAATGACACTTTTTCACAAGGAGATATGGGAGGGGAAGTTGATGACAAGGGAGGGAAACGTAGTACCTCTGTCAGAGTATATACAACCCAGAGGCCTAAAATATGATCCCTATGGGGAGCCTGCGATACTAGCATAGAGATGGTAATCTTACTGCTCTCTCCTAGAAACAGAAGTTGTCCACCCTGCCTAGCAAGGTTTCTAAAATCTTTCTTCTCTGTGAAAGCAGAGCCCCATCACCGATATAGTCACACTGTTAAGTATTTCTACTTTTGTAAGCCTCCACAACCTGGAAGCCTGCACCCTGAGCAGTATAGAAATGTCAGATCCAATATCGTGCCACTACCTACTGGTCCTGTGCAGTCCAGATAGCAACCAACTCGCCTGAAACTAGAGTTGCTATGGTATCTTTTCAAAATCAGCAACTGTTTTAGGGCAATCTTTTATTATTATTATTATTACTATTATTATTATTATTATTATTATTATTTTATTTTTTAGTTTACATGTCAATCCCAGTTCCCTCTCCCTCCCTCTTACCCTCTCTCCCCCCTCACATGCACCCTGACTACCCTCCCCTTCCCTCCTCACACCCCAATTCCACATGTAGGGCAATACCATCCAGGTGGGGCCATGTAAATCTGAAGTAGGGGCTAGGAATTCTCTCCTGTCTCTAGGGCAATCTTTTTGTACATTCGACGATGTGTCTCTGCTAAGGTACCTTCTGATTGGTTTAATAAAGAGGTGAATGGCCAATAGCTAGGCAGGAGAGAATAGGCAGGACTTCTAGGAAGAGATAGGAACTCTGGGAAGAAGAGAGACACTATTCACCATCGAGATGCTGAGCAATTCTGAAATACAATGTAGAGGAGAGGTAATGAGTAACATGGCAGAAAATAAATTAATTGAAGTTTTCAGAACTAGTTTGGAATACGTTTAAGCTAAGGCCAAGCTTTCACAGTAAATAATCTCCATGTCATTATTTTGGAGCTGGCCATCCAAAGAAAGTCCATCTACAAACAACAGTCTCTGCTGTATGATAGCTGAACCATATTGTCTCTAAGAAGTATGAGTTGTTTTTCTCATCTGTAGTGTCTCATAAATACATTCATATACTATCTTGTTATAGATAACTGTTCATATTGAACTTTACTGTGTTGAATGATGACATATTTATCATATTCACCATTGGTATAATTCTCGCACCCACTGGAATCCTGAATATTGTGGGCTTCATTTAACAATCTTAGAACTGTGGTTTTAAAATTTTAACAAAACTTAGTTTGTCTGCTGAGATTCTTTCACTTTACTTTCTGTTTCTACCACAGTGTACCTAGGGCAGGTGGTCTGTTGCTAGAAGGCAAACATTTAACAAATATAGACAACGAGCTTCAGTGGCCACTGGGAGTCATAGATTATTGCTTTATCTAATTCTAATACTTTAAATCTTTTCTGTTTGCTGTGAAGGTCCAGTAGATGATATTTGTTTATTTACAAGCTAAACCTGGAGACTGGCACTTCTAGTGAGCTAGCTATCAAACATATATGTACATGTATATATAAATTATAGGCTCTGTATGACTATCTGGCTTTTTGGAAGGTGTAGAAATCAATAGACATCAATTTGACCTATCTGGGCATAAATACTGTCAAAGGATGATAAAAGCAAACTAACTACAAAAACATCATCAGGAAGGTTTTATTTTTTTTAATGCAAATTTTCATACAAGTTCTTGGACCTGTCTCAGGTAATCTGTGTGTTAAGAACCTATGCAATGATTCTTTTTAAACTTTTTAAAATGTTTTTTATTAATTATTTGTCAATTTTGTAGCTGTACCTAATGATTTTTGGTCAGTTATTTTACCTATTACTCTCTTTCATTTCCCTCCCTTTCCTAATGAAACCTTACACACACACACACACACACACACACACACACACACACACACACACACCCCTTTTAGTTCAATTTCTCTAAGTTCTGCAACCAAACTGCCTGGTGTCTTTAGCAATAGGGCTCTCCCATCTCATTCTGATGGGTCAGCTAACAGCAATGGCAATAGCCAATATTTGGGGGACCTCTAGGGCCTTACCAACAACTCATGGGGATATATCCCACATCCAGACATCAGGCACTTCAGACCTGTGTTCAGTATTCTATGGTTTCTCCAGGGAACATTATTTCCTCATGTAGGATATATATATATATATATATATATATATATATATATATATATATCTTTTGATAGATTTACAGTGAATTTTGTTTAATTAGTCCCCAGTTCTCCCCCCCTTTCTTATCCCTTGATTACATTCCTATTTAAGTATTTCCATATTCCCAATCTTGGACCCCCTATTTGATATCAGATGTGTTCTCCTATCCTGGTTTCTGAAGACCTTCCACACACACACCCCTTTCCACCCTCCTCACCCCTGCAGTCACTTAGACATAGTTATCTAAGAATTTAAATTTCACATATATGAAAGAACATTCAACGTTCCTCTATCTGGGCTTAGGCTTCTTCCCAATGTATTTTCCAGCAGCATCCATTTTCCTATAAATTTAATTGTACTTTACAGATTAGAAAAAAATTTGCTTGTATATCTTAGGCATGCCAAAATATGAGATAAGATGCTTAGCATATTTAATTATGGTAACTGTTCTTGCTAGAACTATTGATACATCCAATAGTTTTAATATTCAGAAACCTTTCTAAGCTTTTATAGACAGTTGATGGGAATTTAGTTAAGCAACTCATTTCAGAAGAGAGGCAAGGGATATTAGCATGTGTTTGATTACAAAGATCTGGTGGGCTCTCAAGAGACAGCTCAGTGGCTTGGAGCACTTGCTGCTCTTGACACAAGGTCTGCTTTCATTTTCCAGTGCCCACATGGAAGCTCACATCTGCTATTAATTCCCCTTGCAGGGGTCCTGACACTTTGTTCTGTCTTCCAGAGGCAGCGTGCATGCCTGTGGTTCATATGTATACAGGCAAGCACCAATGTGCATAAAGTAAATAAAACCTTTTTAAAAAAGAATATGACACATTTCATTTGGTAATGAAATATTCTGTGTGGGTTTCTTTATTCTGCCAAATACACACTGAATGCCATTTTCCTTTCTGTCCCTCCCCTCCCATTGTACTTCAACACTTCCAGTTACCAGAGAAATACTATTCACCACATGACAACAAAATGCCACTTACTTTCTAATCCAAACATAACACGCTATCTGGGAATTATAAAAGTAGCATTTCTTCTCCCGTAACAGTTTAGGATCTGTCAATGTTATAACCTTTGAAAGCAAATGTCTTACAAACAAGACGGGGGAATCTTACTGGTACATACATTTCACATACTGTACATTACTAGGTCGGACATGTGTGATTATCACTTGTGAAGACCTTAGTTCTACTATATAGGTTAGTTTCTGCTTGTGAAGATGTCATTACTTCTACTTAACAAATATTTTGGGCATTGGGAGATCAGGGGGGACTGAATATACTATGGCCAGAGTTCCTCTACTTGTGTGTCCAGCATTCTGCGGTTTTATGATTAGCCTAGTTCAGTGTGCAGTGTTTAACAAGCAGAGTTCACTGGTGTTAGTCTCACCTCTCATGCTGTTGTCAGACTTAATGCCCAAAGCTGGATTTCTTACCCATGCCTGGGAAAATGGAAAACATTCTGTGTATAACAGCTTCATTGATAGCAAAATAAATTAGTTACACAGCAAAATGATTTTCCAAATATGATTTCTGTGCATTGTATTACTTGGGTCTGCATCTGGGCAAAAGAAAAAAAATGAATGTCAGTTTATAAGTAATTCTTTTAATGCTAGATTCAAAATAGAAAAAGGCATCAAAATGATAATTATATAATCACCAGGAACAGTATTTCAAAGAAGCAGTTACTGACAGAACTTTCATCATTTCTGCTCAACTGTATTCATTACCCTTTGAATAGAGTGGGTTTGGGGAGTCCTCTGGGAGGCAGAGATTTTCATTCTGCATGGTTTGTCCTATATGGAAAATAAAATCAATGTTCCTTCTCCACAATCTCCTTTTCCACCAAATGAGGCAAAGTATTTTATGGAAAGTATCTTCAGAGTCCCACTAAGGAAATGAGCTCGGTGTACTTCTAGAAAAACAACCCATAAGACAAAGGGGAAAATGGCAGGGAGAGCCACAATGGAAATAGTCAGGGTTCCTGAATCCAGGCCTAACACCTGTAATTTTCTCCTCTTATTCAATTGAGTATGCATGTGTGTGTGTGTGTGTGCTCCCATGTCCATAAAAGCACACGCATGTATATGCACATGCATATGTAGTGTTTGTGGGTAATGCATGTCTGTACGTGTGTGTGTGTGTGTGTGTGTGTGTTCCCATATCCATAAAAGCACACGCATGTATATGCACATGCACATGTAGTGTTTGTGGGTAATGCATGTCTGTACGTGTGTGTGGGGGGGGGGCATGTACCCATGTGAATACATGCAGAGGCTGAAACAGGGTCCTGAAAGTCTTTCTTGATCACTCCACACAGCCATGAAGCAGTTATTCCATGAACTGCAGCCATATTGAACTTTAGGTTAGGGTGTCTGGACAGAGAGCTTCTGGGATCCATCTGTCTCCAAACCCGATGTTGGGATTACAGGCCCATGCAGCTATATTCAGCTATTAACTTGTATGCTAGAGATTTGAATTCAGCTCCTCACTCCTTCAAAGCAGGCACATCCAAGCCATTTCCACATTTTATGATATTTCTATGTTCTGGAGGATGAAAGATACGTACACTAGTACACAGTTATCTAAGTTGTTTGTGCTGAACTATTTCTCTGTTCTAAGAAAGGAAAGAACCAAATATGAATCAGAGAAGTTGCTCAGTCAATAAAGTACCTTACGACACCCAGAACCCAGGTCCAAAAAAGCCAGGCACGATGGCACTATTGTGATCCTAACCTCAGGCAGGTAGAGATGTATCCCTAGGGTTCACTGTACAGCCAGATTATCTAACTATTGAGTCTCTGGTCCCAATGAGAGAACTTGTCTCATAAAAATATGTAGCTGTTTCCTGGAGAATGTACTTGATATTGACCTATGGACTCCAAACACACACACACACACACACACACACACACACACAAGCACAAACACACACACTCACACTCACACATGTGCAGTCCTGCGTGCATACAGATGGGGTGGGAGCAATTACTCTATTGATTATTAGATCCTCCTGTGAGAAAACGAGACCAATCAGCTTAGTTTTAATTCTATCTTGGGTCTTCTGAATTTGCAACCTTTTAAAATTAAGAAGTTCAATATATTTTTAAGGGAGTAGAATTTTGATACACAGTAGGCCCTCAAATATATATATATCCAGGATTATGTTTAGTTACATAAGAACAGGTGACCCATGGACTGTCACAGTCCTAGCTCCTTCTTAACAGTTTTGGGTTCTTTCTTTAGTTTCAAGCCTTCGAGAAGTGACCTCCTCATAAACTATCTCCATTAGGTGAGTATTTGAAGGCTCTAAGTAGCAGTAAATGTCAGGACAATTTGATCTCCAATCCATTACTAGCAGTGAAGACAAATGGGCAGTAAGCGGTAGGAAGAGAAATTGGAATATGAGTGTTGTGTGACCTCATCCCTGACAAATGCTAGACTAATTGCCCTTTGATTATAGTGTATGAGATTTTGAAAACTAACTTTTGCCTGTATATAATATTCTACCGTGATTTCAATCCATTTCAAATGTCTTATATTTATTTCTGACTAATTGACAATGGACTCTTTAACTTAGCCTGAACAATTCTAACACAAAATTTTGACTATTGGATGAGAAACAAACACATGGATTGCTGGATAAATCTTTTCAGAAACTGGTTGCTATTTTACTTCTGGTTACTATTTTACTTCAATAATCCTTATTGGATTTATAACATAAGAAGATATGAAATGAAATACAAAACATACTTTGGAACTAAAACCAGATAACAGCAGGCTTTTTTGGTCATACATTTGTGTACTTTAAAATTCATATGGTTAGGACAGTTTAATGTGGCAGGGGACATCATGCTTTGAAAACAAACAATTAGAAGAGTCTTACATAGTCTCTCTGGCATTTTTGTAATGTTTATGCCATTGTCTACACTATGATGTCTATTTTTATAATAAAGCATCAGGATTCTCCTCATCTTTATGTGCATCTCAGTTTTAATATAGCATTCAGTTCAATTATTTTTCAGTTGGAATAGAAGCATCCATTCTGACTACATAATTTGAGTTTAACAAACGACTAAACTCGTACAGCAACAACTACATTCAAGCATTTCCATCATAACCCAAATTTTCCTCATGCCCATGAGTCCCTCCATGTGCTTCTGAGTAGAATGTATATTATTTGGTGTGTGGGCGGGTTATTCTGTAGATATTAGGTCTAGTTGATGTATGAGGTCATTCAGCGTAACTTTTTCAAGTCCATCAGGATCTTTGTAATTTTCATAATTGCAATTTTCTTGGCACCTGAATAAAATCCCGTTGTGTACATGTACAATAGTTTCATTATTTGATGGACATCTAAGCAGCTTCTTTTCCCTATGTACTGTGATTGGCCATCAATGGACATATATACACAGATATGCCTGTTAAGGTGTACATGGTGCTTTGGATATATTCCTGGGGGCCAGAATAATAGCTGAAGTATATAATACCTATAGTCAACATAATACTACTGGAGTAAAGCTAAATGCACTCCCACTAAGCTCAGGATCAAGAAAAGGTTGTCCACTCTCCTCATTCCTATTCAATAGAGTGTTTGATTTTTGTCATAAGACATTAAAAAAAGAGGAATATTAAGAGGAACAAACCCCAAACATCCCCATTTTCATTTAATGTAATTTCATCTGTAACAGATCCTAAGGGCTTTACTCTATGTCTTAGAGGCAAAAAATCAGCCAAGAAATAGATTCAAACCTACACACACAATTTAGTGTCCTTCCTATATAGCAATGTCACACACAATGAAAAAGAAATAAGGACTCAACCCCACTCAAATTAGCTTCAACTCCCAAATTAAATTACTAGGAATAAGTCTAACAAAGCAAGTAAAAGATTTCTAAACTGAAAAATTTAAAGCCCTGGAGAAAAAAATTGAGGCAGTACTAGAAGATGGAAAGAACTTCCATGATCACAAAGTGTAAGAATTAATATTGTGAAAATGGTCACTTTACTGCGCAATCTAATGATTCAATGAAATTCCAATAAAAATTATAGGGTCATATTTTTATAGATATAGAACAAATTTTAAAAATTTTTATAGAATAAAAAAAGACCAAAGATAGCTAATAAAATCCTGAGGAAATGAATATGGCAGAAAGGATAATTATACCTAATCTAATTATTCTACAGTGTCATAATAATAAAATAATTAGAAGATAATTATTCTAATCAGAATAAGAATAATTAGATCTGCTATAATTATGCTACAGTGCCATAATAATAAAATCAACATGAAATTGGCAAAAGATACCTTGATCAAGGAATAGATAATTGAACCCAAATGTAAGTTCATGCAACTAAAGACACCTGTTTTGGATAAAGATACTAAGGATATACATTGTAGAATATAGTCAGTATTGTCAGTATATTGTCTTGGGAGGAATGGATACTAATGTGCCAGACCAATGAATCTAGATCTTTATCACTCCCCCTGCAGAAAACTCCAAATGGATGAAAGACCTCAACATAATGTTGGTACACTCCTGTGTGTATCCATAGCTAATTATTCTGCACAGGATTTTCATTTCACAATAAATAAGTACAGCAGCCAACATATGAAATTTCAGGAAATCCAAAAGTGTCTGTTAGGCAAAGAAAATTATCACTCTTGTGGAAATGCAGCCTTCAGAACTGCACAAAAATCTTTGTCAGCTATATATCTGATGGAGGATTAGTGATGAGAATATATAAAGAACCCCCCAAAAAACTAAAAACCAAGAAAACAGCCATAGCGAACCTAGAGCCTAATTAAATTCAACCACAGATCAGAACTTAGAGCCCTCAAAAGAAGAGATTGAAAGGGCTAAGAACCGTTTTCAAAAATGCTCAACAGCAATAGATAACAGGGAAACACAGATTAAACCTACTTTAGGATTTCATTTCATCCCAACCATGCCCATCTCCAGGAATACAAATGGCCACAAAGCTGTCAAGAAAGTGGTGCAAAAGAAATTCTTATATATCATTGGCAGGGGCATAAACCAGTGCAATCCCTTGAAAGGTTCTTAGAAAACTGAAACCAAAGTTATAAAATACTTAAATTATAGAACTCTTTTTCTATATACATTTTTTAATTTTAAATTTGAAAAAAGCTTGTTTTACATATCAGTCCCAGTTCCAGCACCCTTCTGTCCTCCCCTGTTCTCCCCCCCCAACACCAACCCCCATCCCATCCCTTTTCTGCTCCTTAGGGAGGTTGAAGCCTTTCATGGCAGATCTTCAAAGTCTGTCATATCATTTGGAGCAGGGCCTAGGCCCTCCCCCCATGTGTGTAGGCTGAGAAAGTATCCCTCTATGTGGAATGAGCTCCCGAAGTCCATTTGTACACTAGGGATAAATACTGATCAATTACCAGAGGTTCCATAGTCTTCCCAGTCTTCCCGTCTAACACCTACATTCAGGGAATTTGGGTAGGTCCTATGCTGGTTTCCCAGCTATCAGACTGGGGTCCATGAGCTCCCCCTTGTTCAGGTCAGCTGTTTCTGTGGGTTTCTCCAGCCTGGTCTTGACCCCTTTGCTCATCACTCCTTCCACTCTGCAGCTGGATACCAGGAGTTCATCTCAGTGTTTAGCTATGGCTTCTGCTTCCATCAGCTACTACATGAGGGCTCTAGGGTGGCATATAAGTAGTTATCAATCTCATTATTTGGGAAGGGCATTTAAGATAGCCTCTTCACTATTGCTTAGATTTTAAGCTGGGGTCATCTTTGTAGATCTCTGGACTTCATGTGTTTTAAGACAAATTATACCACTCTTGAGCATATAATTTATGACATAGATATCTGTCCATTGCTATTTTCCTGATGAATTCGTGCTTTTAGATTATGAAACACCCCTGTGACAATAGTCTGTCTTGAAGCCTACTTTATCCCTAATTAGCGTAGCCTTACCATATTTCTTGTTGAGTCTGCACGATCAGCAGATTCCTTTCACTTGTAATTTATTCCTGGGTCTTCTGTGAAAAGTGCCCTTCGATAGGCAGCTAAACCTCTGGTGTCATGTAGTATTTAGTTCAGCAATGTCTGCCTTAATTCGTACTCAGACAGACTTGTTTGATAAAATGTACTTTTCACTGAGGCTACACTTTTCAGTCTATCATCTTATTTGTTCTCTCTTGACTTATTTTTATTTGTTTTCTTTTCCATTTTACCCCCTATGAGAGTAAATTTGTATTATGTGCCAAGGTGACTGTAGTATTCTAGTTAGGTGGTATATTTAGGCATAGGTTTTTCATAGATGTGGTTAGCACCTAAAATTAATTGATTTAGGCAAAGGATGTTGTTCTTGACAGTATTTACACAACTCATATCATTAATTAAAATGGATTAAAAATAAAGTTTTTCTTTTAAAAAAAAGTACTTTGTAGGCTTCATAGTCAGATCCTAAGTGATTGTCTTTTTATTTGTTTGCTTTAAACAGCATTTTGAAACTTGATTGTTATTGTGTGTGTGTGTGTGTGTGTGTGTGTGTGTGTGTGTGTGTTTGTGTGTGTGTGTGTGTGTGTGTGTGTGTGTATTTGTTTCTGTTTTTGCCTCTGGGCATGTCTGTGTACCATGTATATGCAATGCTGGTGGAGGTCAGAAGAGAGTATTAGAGCCCCTACACATGGAGTTACAGGTGGTTGGGAGCTGCCATGTGGATGCTGAGATTTGAACCCAGGTGCTCTGAAATGGCATCCAATTACCTCAACTGCTGAACCAGTCTCCCTACCCCTGTTCCTGAGACTGTCTGTCATGCCATTTTATTCAGACTTATTATAGCCAGGCTCCAGCTGTGATGGACAAACGGCTATGAATTTGCATCTCTTTTTGTGACCATATGCTCATGTAAACAAACACACACTTTGTTCTCTTTGTTTTAATTTCTTTTTCTTTTTCTTTTCTTTCTTGTTTTTTTTTTTTTTTTTTTTTTTTTTTTTTTTTTTGAGAGTCCTCACTTTATAGCCTTTAACTCAAAGAGATTCACCTGTTGATGCCTCCAGCGTGTTGGGATTAAATGCAGCTGCCACTTCTTTTTTGAAAGGTTATTTTTTTAGAAGAATTTTTTTACTTGTTTCTAGGTTTACAGGAAGTGACTCTAATCTCGTTTTATGTATGCAACACACTAATGACAAGTTTTCAGGGGCAAAGAAGGCCTGCCACTCTACAGTAGGATGTGACAATACAGAGATATAACATTGATATTGGATACTTCTAGTCAAATGTCTACACAAAAGAAGGTGATAAGGAATTTAAAATATAAGATTTATGCGTTTAATTTTTACGTGTAAAAAGTGCAACATTTAAAAATTATACCTAATCTCTGAAAATAATATTAGTTTCTGAACTAAAAATACTAAAATGACTGTTAAGATGAGTTATTATTTTGTCTTAATTTTTGTAAGTTTTCAGTTTCCATTTTTGCTTACCCTTTCTTGAATCTATCTGTCTATCTATCTATTTATTTTTGCTTTCTGAAATATGATTGCCACAGATTTTGTGTGCTATTATTTGGCTACAGGGTTGGTTTGGTTGGTGGGGGTAGTGTTTTATTTTGTTTTCTTGGTTTTGAGGGAGTTCATTGTTTTATTGGCTTATTGTATTTTGAGATATACATTGAAGCTGAGTGGGTAAGAATGGGGAGAGGATCTGGAAATTTGGAGAATGGGAAGAATCTCTGTCCATCTAGCTATCATCTGCCTATCTCTCTAATCTATCTGTCATTGAAATTGCTTTAAATAATAAAGGATATTATAAAATTATACTAAAAATAATACAAAGGCATAATATAATAGCGTCACAGAGATTTCACTCTAAGAGTTTTAACATTGTTAAATAGTAAAACTTTTTTGACGTTTAAAAATGATTGCTGTAGTTTGGATATGCTTAGCTATATGTTTCTGCTTTTTGAATCTTTGTGATGTGAGAGGAAATAAAGCCTTGAAGAGGAGTGAACTAGTGGGGATCATGTTTTTGGGAGTGAGGGCCTTGAAGAAATGTATGGAGTTCTTAGGGGCTGCTGGTTATTTATTAGACAAGAGCATGATAGAAGAGTGGGACTCATTCCTCTATGCATCACTCGATCTTATCTCAAAGGTTAAATTCAAGGGTAACCTCAGAGAGTGTGTCACTATTCAGTGAGCATGGTTTCCGTGTACAAGCAGGATACTGCTATAAAATTTAAATACAATGTCTTGAATAAAGTTTGTTGAATTTTGCCCTTAACTCCTGAGGATTCTATGACATACTTTTGGGTGTATATAATCTCTTAGGACTTTGTTATTAACTATAAAATAAACTGATTTTAAAACCCTAAGTTTAAAAATAAATAACTAAAGTATGATTTATAACTAGTATTATAACTGTTTTGTTTACAATTTTAATTTCATGTATAATTACATATGCGATTCACACATTAAGAGCAATCTCTTCAATTTATAAACAGTAGAAATAGATGAGGGATTTAATATGACAGGTGTTGATTTAGTAAGCTTCAGTGGAGAGAAAATTTTCTCCTTGACTGTGTGCCTAATACTTTTGGAAGGCACTGAGCACTTGCCTGAGGCCTGCAAGCAGTGAACTTTTGGTTCATAATGCTGAAATACAGATTATAAAGTCCTTCATGTGTACTTGATCTAAAGTGAAAGGAAATCTGTAGGCTTTTCTTTATTAATATACAACTTTGATTCAATAAAATCTGACTGAGAGTTTTGAAATGATATGTAGGCCTCGCAGGCACTGATAACTGAAACGGGAGGGGGTGGTTGGTAATTTATTCTTTTATTATTTCTAAGTTATTCTAGACTAAAAGGAGTCTAAGTTAGAATTTTCTGAAGTGGGAGTTGCTTATTAGTTTTATTTATAATTTTGTTTCTTTTTCTCTTATTCTATCACAAACATTATGTTTATAGTTTCAATAAGAAATATTTGATGCACAATACATTTAAAAATATGTACAATAACCAGCTTCTATTCATCCTCCAGTTAGATTTTTGGGGTCTTAGTAGGATCCTCTTAGGCACTAAGGAGATTCATCTTCATGCACTATGACTGTTGAACTTGTAATCATGGTTGAATTTAGAATAGTAGGAACATATCTCCTTATTTGGTTGTGATGGTTTGATTAAAACAACTTAGTGAAGTGGAAAAACCAAATGTAAACAGGCGTGGGAACATTTGATGGAACAGAGACCCGGACTGGGAATAAAGGGGTGAGTTTAGCATCAGCACTTATTATTGATGCAATGTGACTACATTCCTGACTCCAAGCCT
The DNA here is from genome assembly GCF_943737965.1 of Phodopus roborovskii. NCBI lineage: Eukaryota > Metazoa > Chordata > Mammalia > Rodentia > Cricetidae > Phodopus > Phodopus roborovskii. Next base: position 11,001,371 of record NW_026126618.1, read on the forward strand.
TCTCTGCCATGATGGACTGGGAGCCAACATTAACTATCTCTCCTCAGAGTTGCTTCTGATAGGTATCCTTGCCTCAGCACCAAGGAAATTAATTGTGGAGAATATATACAAACCTTTGCTCATTTCAATCTCTATCTTCATTTTTATTACTTCTATGTGAAAATTTATGTCTGTTTTCTGAAACCCATTGTATAGAAACCTGTTTTTAATCACAGAAACTTGACAACCCATTATTCTTTGATTCTCTTATTTTATCTTCCTTTTTTATTATCTACCAAACCTTTTAACATTTTAATGTTTTTTGACACTTGATGTATCCTACTTTTGTTACTTTGTATTTGGACTATTTAAATAATTGATATTTTTCCTTATGATCCAAATTTAAAACTTTTTCCAAACTACTTCCCACTACATTGAGTTTAGATTGTATTATGTTCTTTTCTTCTCTGTCTCTCTCTTTTAGCACAAATTTATTTTTTCCCCTTTTTTAAATTTAAATTTGAAACAAGCTTGTTTTACATGCCAATCCCGGTTCCCTCTCCCTCCTCTCCTCCCCTGTCCCTCCCACCAACCTTCATCCTATCCCTTTTCTGCTCCCCAGGGAGGGTGGAGTCTTCCATGGGGAATCTTCAAAGTCTGTTACATCATTGCATTTTTAAAATTCCCTTTCCTACGTACTATTTTTATTGATCATTTGGGAGTTTCACATGATGCACCCTGATCACATTCACTTCCTAGTCTTCCCAGGACCACCCCTCCACCTCCTTTCATTGTGACCTCCTTCAAAGAAAAGAAAAATCCAGTTTGTGGTACCCACATACTCACTGAAGCATGGTTAAACTCCGAGTGACAAACCCTTTAAAGAAAACCGAATCCTTCCCCACCCCACACACATCTGGAGCCAGCAGCTGGGAAGCGCTACACTTCAGGTTCCTATCACAGTTTTTAAGAATCCTCTTTAATGGCTTCCTACCTAGACGGTTTCTTTATGGTAAAGGGGGCTGGTAGAGGTGGGAGAGAGAGCTTGTCACTGTATCTCTCACTCTGAACTGTGAGCCTCATGCACCAGTACCACTTCCTTGCCCATTACAATTAGCAGCAGTACAAATCACTGAGTTGCACATGGTTTCTGGCAATGCTAAGGGCCATAGACATCAGCATGGCTTCAGGAGGCAGCACAGACCCACAGGTGCTGCCACACATGACCTTTGGTGGCAACACGGACCACACAGCAAAATACTGACACCAACAGGGCCCTTGGTTGCAACACAGGCCACAGCCATCGGGATGCCATCTTCCCATCCCTCCCCTCCCCCAGCAGCACGGATCACTAACACTACGCAAGTGTATGCATTCATGTGGGTGTGCTCTGGCGTCTTGCCTTCCAATTTTGTGAAACCACATTTTTTTAAAACTTTTTTAAAATTATTTTTTGTTATTTTACATATCGATCTCAGTTCCCTCTCCCTGACAACCTCCCATGAGCCCCCCATCCCATTCCCTACCCACAGGGAGGGTGAGGCCTACCATATGGGATCATCAAAATCTGTGAAGTCTTTTGGAGTAGGGTCTAGGCCCTCCCTTGTGTCTCTAGGCTAGAGGAGTATCCCTCCATGGGGAATGTGCTCCCAAAGTCCTTTTGTGCACCAGGGATACATCCTGGTTCCAGTCAGAGTTCCTGTAGACTGCCCAGGCCTTCTAACTGAGTCCCATGTTCAGGGGTTCTGGGTTGGTCCTATGCTGGTTTCCCAGCTATCAGTCTGGGGAATCCATGAACTCCCTCTTGTTCAGGTCAGCTCTCTGTAGGTTTCTGCAGCCTGGTCTTGACCCCTTTGCTCATCACCCCTCCCTGTCTGGATTCCAGGAGTTCAGCTCAGTGTTTAGCTGTGGTGTCTGCTTCTGTTTCTATCAGCTCCAGGATGGCATGTAAGATAGTCATCAATCTCATTATCAGGGAAGGGCATTTAAGGCAGTCATTGCTCAGATTATTAGTCAGTTTTCTTTTCAAACCTATAATGGCTCCCTCTATTATGTATCTCTTTTCTTGCTCTTGTTTATTCAACCCCCAACTCAGGTTGGGGTGGGAGTGGAGAAACACTTGCAAACTTCCTGTTATGTACTCTTCATGCCAGTCAAAGCAGTCTAAAGATCATGTTTGTAGCACTAGAATCAGCAGGTGATATGGATAAATATGACTTAAATAGTTACACAAAACAGATAGTAAGAATGGCTTTTTCCCCCCTGTAATTCTATAACAGAAAGTATCACAGTTAAATAAGGATCAGGATAAACAAATAGGCCGAATAGATGTTTATTCAGGGAGAAATAACTTACAACCTACACAGATGAACACCAGCAAGTTCCACCGGATGCTCTCCTGTCGGAGTCCTGCCAGCAAGAGTGTTCCCAGGCTCTTCCTCAGGCCTCCTTCCAAAGGTCACTTCTGCCCATGGCTCCAACCCCCAATGGGCATGGTCAGTGCCACAGAAGGAGACAAAGTAAATATCTCACTACAAGAAAGTATCCTAGAAATGCCTGCAATGCCTGAGCAGAACATGTTGTTTCATCTGCCAACTAATTATAATGATCTTCTAAGATATGACATAGATAAGTCATTCCTACTATGGCAGCTAGCAAAATAGATTTTTTTAGTAGTTTCAAATAAAAATTTTTAATAAACTTCATAAAAATAAGTTTAACCAATTAGGTCAAAAATCTTTATGTTGAATAAAAAAAATTAGGAAAATATTTATTTTCCAGTATAGAAATCTACCCTATATTCATGAATTGGAAAATAGGTTATAATTAGGAGTTCATATTATCCAAAGAACTGTATAGATTAATACATCTACAAAAATCCAGTGATATATAAATCACAGAAATACAATTAAAAAATTTATATGTACCCACAAATTTCCAATAACCAAGGCAGTCTTTAGCAAAATGAAATAAGAATAAAGGGACCATATTACTCAGTTTCAATACATACCACAAATCTATAGAAGTGAAAATTGTATAGTTCTGCTATACAAACAGACAATTTTTTTCTATTAAGTCATATAGAGCACTTAGAATTAACAGAGAATTTTCACTTGTTTCATTTTCAACCAAGGTACCCAAAACAAAGTGGTCAAACCTGTCTTTTCAATTAATGCTGCAAAGAAGGTTGAATATCCTGTACAGAAGAATGAAGCTGAACTTTTAATTTCATACCATCTGTAATATTAGTAAAAATAGATTAAAAGTCATTCCTTAGCAACTGTTACAGCCAGGACTGTATTGATGCTTGCTGAAGGTAAAGAAAGCAAAGCTAGACAAAACCATAGAGCCAGGTAGTGGTGGCCTACACATTTAATCCCAGGACTCAAGAGACAAGCAGGTGGATCTCTATTAGTTCAAGGGCCCACAGAGCTACATGAAATTGATCAGTTCTAAAGAGAAACAGCTCACATAAAGGTGGTCTCAGCACTTGCGATCACATGCCTTTAAATCCAGGACTAGGGAGGTATAAAAGGAAAAAGCAAAGGGCCTCATGGGGACATTGATTCTCCAGCCATACCTAGGAGAGGACAGTCTTAGGTAGAGGTTAAGAGCCACTGGCTGGCTGCTTTGCTTCTCTGATCTTCAGCTTGAACCCCACTATCTATCTCTGGGTTTTTGTTATTTGAGTTACAAATGAGCATCTAATATGCATAAGAAATATAAACAATAAGAAACAAACATATAACACAATGAAGAATACAAAGTTGATACACTTGCTTGATAGTCCTATACATTATCATCTGTACTGAGAATCTTTGTGGCTTCTCAAGTACTTGTGGAGCAACGTCCAACTCAAAAGAGTCGATCACAGTAGATGCTCACTTTCAGCAACACCGCAACCATATTTCAGGATGTATTTGTATGTTAGTAGATAGTTCATAATCATGTTAAAGGTGACCTTTTATAAATGCATGCTCATAGTCTTTTCATTATATTTTTATGTTTTAGTTCAACATACTTTCATAGAAATTTAAAAATTCTGTATGTCATGAAAAATAAAAATACTTTCCCCAACTTGATAATTGACTTTAATTTTTCTTGTGGTATGATGCAAGGTAGAAAATTTATTTAAGGTTATATGAAATTATAATGTATGGATATTGAGTTTTCAGTCAGAGAATGCTGCATCAGATGGGAAGTGACACATCCCATGCCTCTTTAACAAATATACACACACAGCATTCTTACCATCATCGTCTCAGTGTATCTCTTAAGCCCAGCATGGCATATGCCTTCATTTTCCTATACTAATTCATTCTTTGTTTTCTCTTCTGTTTCACTTCATAACAAATGGTGTAATAATGGATGAGACCCAAGTTTAGTGACACTTGTAATGATGCAGAGGAGGACAAGGCTGCATGGATAGGGAAGAAGCTCATGGGATCCAAACCTTAGGGTACTGAATTGTAATAAAACTGAGTATAGACAATAGCAAAATTAATACAATGACTTTTTATATGGTGGCATTTTGCGTTTGAATTTGATTATATTACATTTGAAGACAATGTTTTTTTTTTTTTTTTTTTTTTTTCATAGAATAGACAGGGATTGGGCCAGAGCAATGGCTTAGCGCTTAAGAGCATTGATTACTCTTCCAGAGGTCCCGAGTTCAATTCCCAGCATCCACATGGTGACTCATATCCACCTGTAATGACATCTGGTGCCATCTTCTACCCTCCAAGAACATATGCAGGTAGAATACTGTTTACACAATAAGCATCTTTCAAATTTATAATACAGTCTTTTGTACATGTTGATCCCAGTTCCCTCTCCCTCCTCTCTAACCCTGCCTCACACCGACCCCATATCACATCCCCTTTCTGATCCTCAGGGAGGGTGAGGCCTTCCTTGGGGGGTTATCCTCAAAGTCTGTCTTATCATTTGGAGCAGGGTCCAGGACCTCCCTCATGTGTCTAGGCTGAGAGAGTTTCCCCTCTATGTGGAATGGGCTCCCAAAGTACATTCCTATACTAGGGATAATTACTGATACACCACCAGAGGCTCCATAGACTGCCCAGTCCTCCTAACTGACATCCACTTTCAGGGGGTTTGGGTTGGTCTTATGCTGGTTTCCCAGCTATCAGACTGGGGTCCATGAGCTCCCCCTTGTTCAGGTCAGCTGTTTCTGTGGGTTTGTCCAGCCTAGTCTTGACCTCTTTGCTAATCACTCCTCCCTCTCTGTAACTGGATTCCAGGAGTTCATCTCAGTGTTTTGTTGTGGGTATCTGCTTCTGCTTGCATCAGCTATAGGTTGAAGGCTCTAGGATGGCATATAAGGTAGTCATTAATCTCATTATTTGGGAAGGGCATTTAAGGTATCCTTTCCAATAGTGCTTGTATTGTTAATTGGGGGTCATGCTTGTAGATTTCTAGACACTTTGCTAGTACCAGGTTTTTTTTTAAACCTATAATGATTCCCTCTATTTTGGTATCTCTTTTCTTGTTCTGTATATTTTCCCCAGCTCAATCTTCCTGCTCCTTCATGTCCTCACCTCGCCTCCTCTTCTCCCCTTCTCTTTCTCTTAATTCCCTCTCCCGTCCCCCCATGCTCCCAATTTTCTCTGGTGATCTTGTCCCTTTCCTCTTTTCTGGAGGACTTTGTATGTCTTTCTTAGTGTCCTTCTTGTTTCCTCTGGTGGTGTGGATTGTAGGCTGGTAATCCTTTGCTCTATGTTTAATATCTATATGTGATTAAGTAAATATCATGTTTGTCCTTTTGTGACTGGGTTACCTCACCCAGGATGGTTTCTTCTAGTTCTATCCATTTGCCTGCGAATTTCAAGATTCCATTATTTTATAAAAAGGAACATGCAGGGATCAACATGTTAGCTTCTGTAGAGCTTTTCATATCCTCTTTTATTGTAGGTGAGAAGCAAAATAAAAAACAAGTCCAACAAAACAAGTAAAACTGTTGGAATGCACTATTAAAAGATTCTACTCTCTGCATTATTCAGTGTCTTAGTCAGGTTTCTATTGTTGTGAAGAGACACCATGACCATGACAAGTCTTATAAAGAAAACATTTAACTGGAGTGGTAGCTTACAGTTTCAGAAGTTCAATCCATTTTCATCATGGCAGGGAATAAGATGGCATGCGAGCACATGTGGTGCTGGTTACATTTTGGATGCAGATCAACTAAAAGTTACACTGAAGGATGCTTGAGCAAAAGGGAGCTCAAAGCCCACCCTCACATTGACACATCTACTCCAACAAGGCCACAGATAGTGTCACTCTTTTGGGGTGGGGGGCATTTTCTTTCAAATGACCACACTCAGATAATCCTAGAGTGTAAGTATGTCCTCTCCCTAATCACAGAGTAGTTGGTGGGAGATGTCATTCTGTAAATAATTTTTCTCTTGTTGGTTAATGAATAAAGCCCTGTTGGCAAATAGGAGGGCAAGATTGGTGGGACTAGGAGATGAGGAGGACTCTGGGAGATGTAGTAGAGGAGATTCAAGATGTAGAGACTTGAGAGAGAAAAGGTCCCAACCCTCTCTCCAGTAAGATAAGAGCACATGGAAACACTTAGATGAATAGAAGTGGGTTAATATTTAAGACAGAGCTAGCCAATAAGAATTTGCCAGTAACAGGCCAACAGCTTTATATCTAGTAAAGCATCCTGTGTGTTATTCAGGGATGACAAGGCTCTGGGATCAGGCTGGTGGGAAATCTGCTCCATAACAAGTAGTTCCTGTGTTTTGCTCATTAACTTGTAACTCAGAGAAGGTGAAAGACTTGTCCAACTTCATACAAACAAAATGTGACAGGATCAAAGATTTAACAGCTTGATCCTAAAACCCAATGGCATGGCATACAGTTATTGAAATGTAAATAACATCAACTATGCTTCAATATTCTTATTAGTAGTTAAGATCTGTTTAAACAATTCATATGTACGTACTTCATCTCATGTGAAGATTAAATGTGAATTGGAAATCCTAAAAATCAGATTTAATTTTACAAAGGTATTGATATTTTTGGGGAATAATTCTGAAATTTTTTATACAGCCACTAAATACAGTGTTTATGAATATGAATACCTTTTTCTTAAATGTTATACTAGCATCTTTCAGTATTCTGATGTATTTTTAATATCGTTTTCCATTTACTTAACTACATTTGAATCTAAATTCTCTACACATTTAGCAAAAACATTGTAAACTGACTCACCTTGGTTAGAATTAATTTTTTACAAACTTTCTGAATTAGTAAAAATATAAAGAATGGAGTGTAAATTTTCCTTGGATTTGGAGCAGACTCCCAAGAGGATAACCATAAATGTGAAAACTTTTTTGTTGTTGTTGTTGTTGTTTCATGCTTTGTCCTAAATTATTCATGTAGAGTTTGCATCCATTCCATACTATATCCTTGGTTGTTTTAATAAGATCTGCTTTAAATTATTTACTAGTAACAAAACAAATATCCCTTTGTTATTTTGTATTGATGGTTCTATTGCATTCTGCCTGTTGTGGGAAATAAAAGCCATCATGGTTATCCATGCAGCTGTTGACAGAGAGTATCGTGAGACTGTTGTAAGTTACCAAGCCATTTCTGTCGAATTACCTGAGTCTGAGTGACCCTTCATCATTTAAGTGAGAAAGGTGTTGAGTTAAGTTATTGTCACATTGATTTTTTGTTATATTTTCTTTCTTTCATTTAAAAGAAGGATGGCTCAATTTGAAATTTGAGAGCTTCATATTGCCCATTTCCTACAGTAAGCCTTATACTGTATGGGGAAGCAGAATTCCAAAAACCTTTCCCTGGAACATGATGTTGTAATTGAAGAAGTTCAATATGATGTATTTTGAAGTCGGCCTTAGTTTCTAAAGTGTCCTGGGTCAGAATCTTGGCTGCTGATATGGTTCTGTGGAAACTGGGTGGACTTTTGAGGGGTGAGCCTGGGAGACGCCCTTAGAAAAATGAGACCATAGACACTTGTGCCCTCTTCTGAGCTTCTCCATAAAAATGTGATATTTTCCTGCCATCAAATTCTCCATCATTGTGATACACATGTGACCCCCACCAAAGCACAGCAACTCTGATACTCTGCTTTGACTCTTGAATCTTCAGAATTTGGATCTAAGTTCACAGTTTTTACTTCACATTAACTAGCTACTGTTGCTTTGTTATAGCAATGTACTAATGGAGTACGTCTGTTTGAGGAACATTTCTCTGTGCCATCGATGTTAGCAGAAAGTGTGTGGGGGGTGCTATGATAAAATGTGACTAAGGTAATAGAGAATAAAGACTAGCTAAAGTTCTAAAATGAAGCCTTAGGACATTAAAATTATTTCATCATCTACAAGGAAAATAAGAGGCTAATATGACTTTATGAACAGCATTGGAAGTGACCAAAAATATTGTATGAGGATGATCAGGTTAGAAGAGAAGCACTTCATGAATTGCATGTTTGTGTTATTTTACACAATTAAAACATAACAGCAAAGCAGGGATATAGCTCAGGTGGTAGAGTGGTTGTAACCATATAGCTCTGGCTCTGTCCCAGGACCTTATATGACTGGGCTGGGAAGCACACACCTGTGTTCTAAGCACAGGGACTTAAGGCCAGAGAACCAGAAATTCATTGTCATCCCTGTCTCTGCAGCAAGTTCTATGTCATCAAGAGTTCAGAAGACCTATAAAACACGCATATGCATACACACACACATACACACACCTACATACATACACACACATACAAACATGTGCATGGGTACAAGTGCTCTACTGATGGAATTCATGGAATAACAGTCTTTTAGTCTTTATTCTAAAGGCCAAGTTGTATTCTTAAGACCTTAAAAATAAAACAAAGCAAAAAACAAAAACAAAACAATAACAAAAAATAAAGCACAAATAAAAACCTAGACTCGGGCAGAGGTAGGTGGTTTTCTGAATTTGAGGTCAGTCTGGTCTACAAAGTGAGTTCCAGGACAGCCAGGGCTATATAGACAAACATAATCTTGAAAACAACAAAACAAAACAACAACAACAAAAAGAAAAGAAAATAACACAAAAGAAGAAAGGGAAAAAGAAAGACATTTTAAAGTAAGCATTATTATATTTGGGAATTATTTGCCAAACAAATGAAACTCTATGCAATGAAAAAATGAGAAGTCCCTAAAATGCTTCCACGTATCTTTTAGTTTGCTTTGCTGTTCCTGGCAGTGATTTATTCCGATTCTCTTCTCCCTTCACCCCTTCCACAGTGCAGAAGTGTAATCATTTACTGATACAGAGCCCTTGTCCTTTACACTAGGAAACCTACTCAGTTAAGCTGCTTCCTTAAGTTTGCTGCAGGGGAATGATTTTCCTCAAACATAATCCTCTAAAGAAAACAAACAAGTGAAGTCATATCTAGTCTAATTTCCCAAGCCATGCAAATCTATTGATCATTTTGCTTCCAACTCCAAAAATATCATGGTGCAAGAAGAAAAATACGTAAATAAATGGAGTAAAGGATTTTGCTTGTGTCTGCACTTGTATGTTGCATAGGATGCTCAACCCTTACTTCGGAATGCAGAAAACTGCTCAGCAGCTGCTAAATAATGGACCAGGAACAAGAAGGGAGCAGCGAGTACAGCACTCTGACCTGCTTTGCAAAAGGTCAGAGCATCCTGGACACAAGAATTGCCCATGTTACAGGCATTAAAATGTGGAGGAGGAGGTAGGGTCTCTTAGGAGACTCATGGCAGTGAGCAGGTACATGCCGGAAGTCAACCCCACCCCCACCCCCACCCCTTTTGCTTCTTTTGAAATTATTTCTCCCTATACACAGAGAGATAAATGAATTATGGATGCAACTATATTTTTTCTTTTCTTTTTCCCCCCTGGTTTGTTATCTAGTTTCCAGGCAAAATTGTACATGGCCCTATTCTTCACCAGTTATTTCTAGAATCTTGTATGTCATTCTGAGTTCTGATTTCCATATTTACGTATCAATGTTGCTTAAATATTGACAATTTTCCATAATTTTCCATGCATTTGGACAGCTCTAATTTCTCTCTAGGACTATATGCTTTCAGAGGTTTTATGGCTCTCGTGCTTAGACTTTTTTTTTTTTTTAACCTGGACTCTAAAATCCATTTATTTACATAGAAATAAAACAAAAGCATTGTTTTTTATGCTTACAGCTTCTGTCCAATTTCTGCCTAAAATATATTGGTCACCAATCAGGCACAGTCTCTTCTCTGTTTCTTCAAACACAGTGTTGGAGATGGCAAATATTTTGTTCTATCTGGATGGAAACATGTTACTTAAAATCCAAGATTTGGTCAGAAACAAATCTCTGTTGTTTTAAAATAAGATAAAAACATAGGTTTATGGTTGCAAAGTAAAGTCAGTTTTCATATTTGTCACTCCCTGATGAGAAAGATTGTAAGAGTCAGAGGGTATGGAGGACTCTCTGAGAGGAGAATATGGCTGACCCAGTCATCTAGGCTGGGGTCACATGGGCTCACAGAGACTAACGTTGCAAGCATGGGGCCTGCGTAGTTCTCAACAGGTCCTCTGTGTGTCAAATTGGTGTTTTTGTGGGACTCCTAATAGTGGGTGTAGTTATGTCTCTGCTTCTTTTGCCTGTTCTTGGGACTCCTTTCCTCCAATTGGGTTGCCTTATACAGCTTCAACATGAGGGCTTTTGTTTTGTGGAGTTGCATCTTATTGTGTCCAGTTTGGTTGTTGTCACCTGCTTTTTCCTGAAGAGGAATGAGGATGAGTGGATCTTGGGGAGAGGGGAGGTAGGGGAGGGCTGGGAGCAGTGAGGGAAGAGAACCTGTAGTTAGGATGGATTGTATGAGAGAAGACTCTACTCTCAATAAAAAGAAAACAGAAAATGATTTCCCAGAAATATACAAAAGGCAGGAGGCCTTATGCCAGGTCTGAGACAAAATTTATTTCATGTTAAGCATTCATCATCATAGACAATTTTAAGTTCTAAAACATATGTATGTTTCTTTTATATCATCAATGTTTTAATTGCAAAGCCAAATGATTAGACCACCTAAACATGTATTTATTTTTAATTCTTATACACACACACACACACACACACACACACACACACACACACACTTAAAATTTGTAGTTAACCAGCAATTATTTTTAACCATATTCTTTCCTACACTGAGGTAATTCATTTGGTATATTTGGTAGGCCATTGTATAACTCAAATCTAGCTGAGCTCTAAATGTTGATATCTGCTCTGGTTTCTTCATTGTGTCCCTAAAGATTAAGGACAGAGAAGGAGAGCAAGAAAAGAGGGATAGAGGGAGCCATTATGGGCTTATCCAGAAACCTGGTACTAGGAAAATTCCTAGGAATCCAACTAAGAATCTAAGCAATAGAGGAGAGGCTACCTTAAATGCCCTTCCCCTATAATGAGAATAATGACTACCTTAAATGCCATCCATCATAGAGCTTTCATCCAGTAGCTGATGGAAGTAGAAGCAGAGATTCACAGCTAAGCACTGAGCCGAATTCCTGGAGTCTAGTTGTAGAGAGGGAGGAGTGATGAGCAAAGGGGTCAAGACCATGCTGAGGAAACCCACAGGAAAAACTGATTTGAGAAAGTGGGAACACACAGACTCCAGACTGACAGCTGGGAAACCTGCATAAGTCCAAACTAGTCTCCCTGAATTTGGGTGTCAGAAGTGGGGCTTGGACAATGCATGGGGCCCCTGGAAGTAGAACCAGTATTTATCCCTAGTGTGTGAACTGTCTTTTTGAAGCCAATTCCCTATGGACGGATGCTCTCTCAGCCTCCATAAAGTGGGAAGGGCCTAGGTCCTGCCCCAAATGATGTGACAGAATTTGATGATCCCCATGGGAGACCTCACCCTCTCTGAGGACAGGATGGGGGTGGGATATGGAGATGCTGAGGGGAGTCCGAGGACTGGAGGGGCAGGGATGTATGTAAAATAAGATTGTTTTTAATTTAAATAAAAAATTTAATAAAAATCATCCCTAAAAAACATTCAAGTCCAACTCTCCCTTCTCTCCTCCAAACATTCTGGTATATTTTCTTTATGCTGTTAAAATTTATGCCTGAAATAGGAACACCAATTCCCTTCATGTTCATTCTGTTAGTCCACAGAGTTCTGCAGGATCCCTCAACAGCTTTACCCATTCAATGAAGTGTTTGTCCTCTCGCCCATTGTATAAAGCTGTTCTGGTCTTCTTAAAAAGTATATACTCCTATCTCCTGCCTCATGACCATTTTCTTTGCCAGTTTGTTGATAGTCATCTTCTTTTATAGTTGGTGTTTTCCCCTTTAAAAAATAGACTCATTTATTTTTCTTCTGTGGGTATAAATGCTTTGTCTGCATGTATCACAGAACTTGGGAGAGGGATTTGGGTCTCTTGGGATTAGAGTCACAGATGTTATGAGCTGCCATGTAGGAGCTGGAACTGAAGTCAGGTCACCTACAGGATTAAGTGCTTTTAAACACTGAGTTCTCTCTTCAGATCCCACACTGGCTTTCTATAATCTTAGGGAACTTAGTTTTCTGAAAGCCTTATTTAATCAATCACCAAACAGATAGGACCAGAGCCACTTACACTATCTACACAACTTATTAGCCGACTCTTAATATTTTTCCTTTCTTTCATGTTATTTTGTTTACCACTACCCTCTTATCAGAGGAAAACAAGTAAACAAGTGACCAATATTTTTTCAGTTACCTGTTCAATTAACAAAATAGTAGGCAACAGTTCAGTTGGTAGATTAGGATTCTTTATCCTACAGCATGCCACTGTTATAATCTATTAGTGAAATATGCATTCTTTTTCTTGAAATACAAGAACTTTAGTATGACAAAAATGCCTCGCCACTTCCTGTTAATTTTCTAATCTTTGGACAGGAGAGGTTTTGTAACAAAATAACCTTGTCTTATTTTGTATTAACAAGAATACTTTGATACATCAATAACTTGCAAAAAAAAGTGCATTCAAAGTCTAAGATGCTTTCATTGCTAGTAGTCATGAATCTCAAATCTGAATATTGTTATTTTGTTTATTTAACTGAATGTTCCTGAGTTCTGCTTAACCACAGGAGTTAGTGATTGATTTTAACCATCTCGTTTGGAAGGAGGAAGGAGAAAAGGAAACCCTATACAGTTTATATATAAAGTACCATAGAAGGCAGGCTAAAAATATCAAAATGGGTTTGTGAAACTTTATCTGAAAACTACTGTTTTAAGTTAAGTTCCCTTCACTTTTTCTCCCCGTAGAGCTTGGAAGATTGGCGGCCGTTTAAAAGCTGTTTTAGTTCAGAGGTAAGATGATGGGGCTGCACACCTGAAAAACAAGATGACCCGACTACAAATGAAAGGTGGGACACCCCAGCATGAGAACAAGCTGATGGCCATGAATCAAGGCCTCCGACACAGCGAAGAAAGGGAGAAAATGACAGAGGCCATAGAGACAGGTGCCTCAAGATATCAAAGATGTCACTTTCATCATGGTCTACAAGAGAAAGAAGAAAGGACTGGTGTTCAAAGCATCTTAAATTTTTTTTGTTGCTCATAAAGCCCTGCCTCCTGTCCTTTGATTTGACTGCTAACAGCAGTACATTTTCAGGGTCGTGAGTGAGTGGCTTGAAGATCACAAACTCAGGATAGTTACAGGAGGTTTCTTAGCACTTAAGAACTTGGAAAGGAATTTCAGTGAAAACTATTGACTTTGGCATTACTTTCCAGCCCTTCACATTTTCGCTATAGCGGAGGAAGTGCTGGGACAGGCTGGAAAAGTGAAAAGGAAAGATGGTGTGAAAAAGAGAAAAATCCCAGTCAAATGTCCTCTGTATGTGTGATGCCAGTAACTCATCCTGAACTTAGAAAACAACAATTCTCTTTTGTTTTTTGAAATCCTAATTTAATCACAACAGTTACCCTCTCTTTCCTCTCTCCAAACTCTTCCCAAATATCCCACTCCCAGCTCTCCTTTAAATTCATGGTCAATTCTTTCATCAATGTTATGTTATGCATATATGAATTTTTATACACACATATTGTAAATACAACCTGTTGAGTGCGCACACACACACACACACACACACACACACACACACACACACACACACACCTATCTGTATAAGGTTTTAGGGGCTATGCATTTGATACTGGCCAAACAATTGTCATGATTTTCCCTCTAGAGAAGAACAAGTGCATTGCTTGTAGTTTTTTTTGTGTAGTGTTGAGGCCTCATGAGGTCACCAAAAGACCTGCTTCCTTTTGCCCAGTCTAGATCAGGAAGGTAAGTAGTGATTCTGGGAAGGAATGCCTAGTGTTGCTGATATTGAAGGCTACTAACACATCCCATCCAACACATCTAGTCCTTGACATATAAGAAATGTCCATATATTCACATCTTTTCTTTTAACAGGATGAAAACTTTTGGCATGAGTCAAGAAAAATTAGAAGGCAAAATGTTAGAAAGAGGCCACTACTAATACACAGAGCTGTGCAGCTTTGAGGAACCACTGGGGAGAAACTAAACAGTTTAGGAGGTAGCAAGAATACATTGCATTTGGCTCAGTTCAAAACACCAGATTCTTGTGACCCCAAATAGACATGTGTCCCTCAGGGTGCCTAACATTTCAAATGGTTCAGAAAACATCAATATGGAAAGCTGCCAGAAGCTTGAAAGATTCACGGTTCTCATAGATAACAGTGAAATATCCTCTAGACCATCCACAACAGTCAAATACCTATAGAAGGGTTTTTTCATCATTAATGTCCTAAAATAATAACTGTATTAGTAATCCTTGATCTCAAGATATAAATCCATAGTGTTTTGCTATTTTACAAATGCTTTAATTTTAGATTTGAACTGCTTATATAAAAGCTTTATCATTTTAAAAAATTCTAACTCTTGGCTTATGATAAGATTTAGTGATAGATTTCTTTTCTTATAAAGCATTGTTTTAATGGTAGAAATATTCTCTGCTACTGCTGTTTGGAATCCCATAGGAGAATTTCCTATCAGAAAATGTCAATGTTTATAAAAACAAATACATGAGTAAAGAAATCTGTGCATTTAAAAATTACTATACATAACCAAGTTTTCCAAGGAGTTTAGACTTATTGCTGTCTGTTCTCTCCTGAAAACAAGGGCCAAAGGATCTTTGATTTTTTACAAGAGAACTCTACTTATATTTGATATTTCATAATGTTGGCCATACTGCACTCAAGACTTTGCTTTTCTACAACTAGCTTGGAGAGTAACACACACTACTTAGTTCATGACATTAAATATGTGGAGTGGATGTCAAAAAATCCCAGTATGTATAAAACATAATACATGTCAATGAATAACAAGGTCAATTACCTCATATTCACATGTGGTTCAACACAGCTGGAGTCAAAAGTCATAATGCTTGGCTGGCATTGAGAAGCTGTGTAATAGGTAAAATCACCAAAAAAAAAAAAAAAAAAAAAAAAAAAAAATCATGGCATTCCATCTAGGCAAACAGAGTCAGGCATGTTGTAAGTCAAAAAAAGAAGATTGACAGAAATTCATAGAAGAAATACAAGACTGAAATGCAAAAGTAGTTCTCCTTTAGCAAAAACAGACCTGAGAGACTGAAGTGGCTGCCGAGTTCTGCTTTAAAAGGAATTGAAACTACTCTATAAACCACAGATGCTGTCTTATTCCCATCCTCCAAACAAAAACCAGATCTTTTCTACACTAGTAGTTGAAACACCATCTTGTGTGGTATACTCACAAAAACCGTGATTACACTAACTTCCCTTATGGGAACTTTAACAGGGAACTTTACGAAGCAAGATTTCTTTAACTACACTTGTACCTGTTTAAATGCAAATTAGGTTTCAACAGCACATGTGACTGATAATGTATAGATTATATAAGCTTTGGGTAGAGAACCTGTTTGCCATGAAGATTCTGATTAGTGTTGGTACTAAAGCTTCTCTCTGGGCTGTCAGTTAAGATGCTGGACTTACCTTTTCTGAGGCTTTCAATGTGTTTAAGGATGCAAAGTGATTTGGTTTATAACCATAGATTTAATCCTGATGACCAGAAAGCAAGGTTTTCTCACGGAACCCCTTGAGTGATCACTTGGATTGACAACTGAAGGTGACCTGCCCAGGGAGTGTTTGCTTTTGAAACAAATCATTCATCACAGTGTGTATGTCTGTTTCAAGGAAGCAATGATAGCCTGAATCAGCAACCACTGGTCTTCTTACTTGTCTGGGGTTTTAGATTCAGTTATAGAAGCTTTAAAATGGAGTAGCACTCAGTGAATGATGCCTGATGTTGGGGGTGTGGCTCTTTGCTTTCAGAGGGAGGGGGAGGGGAGGAAGGGAAAGGGGGAGATAATGTGCCTCATGTGGGTTTTTGAAACCTCAGGGCCCACCTCCACTGACACACCCTACTCCAACAATGCACTCCTTAATCCTTCTCAAACAATTCCAGGGACTACAGACCAAATATTCAAATATAAGAGCCTATGGGGACCGTCTCACCTAAAACATCACAACCTTTGTGTGCTCCAGGCTTTCCATGGGAACAACACTCTCATATACATAATTTGATATGGGGCAGTTGTCACAACATATTGTTGTGACATATGAAGTTAAACATTATAGCTGTAGGTGGGTGGGACCTCAGTCCATAGTAACAGGAGAAAGAAGGTCTGTAGTATAATGTTATATTTTGAAATGTAGACTGAGGAAATGTCTGATCCTAAGGAAGGAGGGCATATCATCCCCACCATAAAGTAGTTTACATATTGTATTTTGGAGAGGAAAGAAAAATAGTTGTGTAAAAAACAAATGAAATGATATTGACTTATATTCTGTCCAAACTTTTTGGGTCAGCCTGTCTTTTTCAGGATACAGAGTAAATGTCTTGTATAAACAGGTAAAAATAAATACAGCCTATTTACATTGTGACCGAAGTACTGATCATATGTGCACTGGTAGTGTGTAGAGACCATGATGTAAGCTCATGTTTTACTTGGTGGAGCCAAACTTGAACCAATCATCAAAAGTTTCCTTTAAAAAACAATTTTTTAATTTTCCACTCATATCTATAACCTTTATTAACTTGTATTTTTGCTTATTCCTTAATCAAACACAATTTCTCTCTGGCTTTGGGGCTTGGGTCTAATTTATATAATATATAAAAGGAGACCATTTAAAAATTGAGTGATGTTTTATTTTCTAGTTGATCACATCAAATATAGATTGAATCTAGCCTTTCCTAACCTTCCTGATGGTCACTATATCTAAGTGGATGGGTTTCTTATAAGAAAACATTTCAATAGTTTTTCGTCAAGTAGAATATTTCAATCTATCTATATAAACACTTCCTTTTATACATACAATGATTAATTGCATTTGTAATTAAGGTACTTGAAAGAAGGAATTGATAGAAAAATGATGTGTAAAACTTCAGACATTGGATATCTTTTGGTTAGGCTGAGGTCTGGTATACTTAGTGTAACCAAACTTGAACCAATGATAAAAGTTTTCTTTCTGAAAAAATGTTTTCATTTTGTAATGAGGCGCTTTGCATGCTACCTTGGAACCATTTTAGATGTGTGGAATGAGAGAAGGTCTTCTGTCTCCTGGGAAACATAACTTCAGAAAGAAAAGTTGTGTGTTCCTGGAGCTGCTGGGGTAATGAATGCCAGCTAAACTTTGTTGTTCTCATTCTGTCTTGCAACACAAACTAGATTTCAGACAAGCTGTCAAGCTGCCCAAAGGTTTGCATAGCTTTCTCTGTAGGTGATGTCTTTCCCAGTGAGAACAGAAATGGGAAATATATCTAAAAGCAGGATGAAAGAGATGGGGAGTGAGATAATTGAGGATTTCTGATCCTCTGGTTCTTGCCAAGAGAGGAGATCAGCTCTCTACCGGGACTCATTTGAAATGCTTCAGAGTGTTGAATCCTAGCATATGGGGAAGTACCACTGAGGAGCTGTATTGTGCCACTGATATGTTTTATTCTTGCTTTGATTTGGGAATTTTTATAATCTAAAGTGCAATCTGTATTTTAAGATTTGAAATGTATATTTTTAATTTATTGCATAATTGAAGATGATTTGATTTGAGGTGCAGGCTAAAGAATTTGGTATGATGTCACTTTCACTGCATTTAAAAAAGTATACTTTTTAAGTGTGTGTGTGTGTGTGTGCGCGCGCGTGTGCGCGCGCATGTGTGCGTATGTGTACACAAGGGTGTTGGTGCCCAAGGAGATCAGAAGAAAATGTCTTATTCTGGAGAGCTGAAGTTATATGTGGTTGTAGACTGTCTGATGTGGGTGCTGGAAACCAAAATCAGGACTTCTGCAAGAGCTATTTGTGTCATCCCTCCAATTCTCCTGCTTGCCCCTGGCTTTTGATGCCTTTTTAAAAAGCCCTGCATTTCTGAATAAGTAGTTGATCTTTTATGCGTACAGCCTTACATACGGAGGTTTTGCAGCACACTGCTTTTTTTGTCGTTCCTTAGCTGCCACCAAAGACTATGACTATCATCTCTACATTGTCTCCAGCGTGTTAATGTTTCCTTTATCCCATCCTGTATGGTCTTTGTTGTTTTACCCTGACCTGACACTAACTGGAAGAAGAGGTATGTGCATATTAAAGTTTAGATACCTGGGGTGAATATTTCAGCAAAGAATGAGCTTTCGAGCAGAGAGGCAGCTTGTATGATATAAAGAGCATCATGCCGACCCTGGTGAAGGTTCTGAAGCACCTGGGTGAACCATAAGTCCTTCAGAGGGCTGCCAGGCTGAAGTTGTCAGCTGCAACTTTGTTCCTTCACTGACTGATTCTAGCATCCAGTCTAGGTTAGCTCTGCAGCTGCCAATTAACCTAAAAAAGGGAGCTGTCCTCATTCAGAAGAGAAAAGAAAGATTTAAACAAAGAACAACAATAACAACGAAATTGCAAAAGGAGAAACGCTAAAGAATTCTATCAGCAGAACTTTGTAGTGGAAACCTGCCTAATTCTTCAGTTTCAAGCCCTTCAAGCCTTTGATGTGCCATCTTTATTGACATCAATCGATGAGCTGTGTTCAGTTGTAACATCTCTTTGTGAAAAAGGCTGTGTATGTGAGACCGGCTTCCAGACCTGCTGCTGCCACCACTTGTGCCCTGGCTGACCTTAAGGACTTTGAGTTTTGCTTTGCCAAGGGACTGTTGCCCGGTATACTTCCGATGGCAGATGTACTCATAATCACACTTACGCTCATATTCTGAGGCAAGGTCTCAGTCTTCCAGAGCTATGCCAGGCAGAACCAAAGTGAGAAAGTATTTGGATGCCATGACTGTGCATTTTGTAAAGGTGCCATCTTAGACATGGGCTACTCAGTGCTTTCCTTAAGAAAATCTGTCTTTCTTTGTAGGTAGCACTGAGGTAGAGAATATGGATTTTCACAAAGGTGGACACATCATTGTGGACAATCCTGTCACATAATAATAAGTATGTTCCCATGAATACAACTCTTTATCTTGGCTTCACAAAAGTCAGCATTATTTCCTTACATATTGCAGCTTTGCATATTCTAACAGGGTTTTTCCTAGATAAGAAGGAATTGTTCCCATACAAACAAACAATCAAACAAATAAACGGCATAGGAGTCAACAGAGACGAATAACTGGTGAAAAGCTCAGAATAAGACAGTGCACGCTCAACCCTAAAAGACATGTCTATACTTATAGCACCCACCCACCCACCCGCAGCAAAGATCAGGACACCTAAGGAGAGGAGGCAGAAAGGATGTAAGAGCAGACAATGGGGAAGGATGCTGGGAAATGCTGCTTTTGGTACATGGTTGTTAGCCCTGATAAACTCACCACAGCTGTGGCCACCCATGCAACTTGAAAATGATCAGACCAATGCCAGCACAGATGAACTGAAGATCTCTAGACTCCACCTCTTACCTACGATCTATTGGAAGGGGAGAGTTGAATGGGGATATTTATGAGCCTATTAAAACTAACAGCAAAAGGAAGGGCTCACGTCTTGACATGGGGAGGAGCTCAATCACTTGCTCATACTCCCCAGCGGTACTTTCTACTCACTGTTTACTCGAAGGATGGTTTTCCAGTGTCGAGCTGTGACGATTCTTCCTTGCTTTGCAGATGAGGAAGCTGGAGTTCATAAAAGTCTCTGGTGATGGGACATGGCAGGAATCCTGATCTAGCATAGTTAGGGTTCTGACCTGAAAAAAACTCTGTGGTTATTTTTCTATAGTAACTCAATAGAAATAAACTGTTCTTGTTTTGTAAAGCCAAAGTAAGAAACTTTTGATTAGAACAAAACCATAACTAAATTCAAACCTATGAGAAGTATCCAAGGGACGGGATTAATGAGTTACTCTGTTGGAGTTGGTGCAAACACATATATACTGTAACATTTAAAAATGAAGGGTTTTTATCTCTGCTATCATATACTCACCATCACCAGAGCCTAACTGAATATATAAAGCGAGTTCAAATTTTTGTTTATTTGTTTTGTTTTGTCCCTTAGGAACATTTTGGTTTTTTCTTTTTCTTTTGTCCTCTACAAATTCAAACTCTTGAAACTGAGAACAAACACCTTTCCAATTCCACAGAAAGCTTAAGCTATATTGTTTGTTTCAGAGACTTTTTCCCACCATAATGAAGCCAGTAGCTCCATTTATAATTTATCAGTCTAACTGTATTTCCATGCATAAACAGCTGAAGACTTAATACAGATGAAATTGCCTTAAAGCATTGCTGAATATTTAAACAGGTTTTGATGAGGAATATTAAATAAAAATACAGTGCACAGTCTGCAACATAAACTAAACTACACAAAAAGGCCTTTAGGTTCAAGATAGGTAGAACTACAGACATTTTAATTTGCAATCCCAAATAAATCAGCATGTGGCAGAAGCATTCCATATTTAAACATTTCTATGCTTAAAATGGCAAATTGTTATTTTTTACTTTTAATAAAAGCAAACCAAGGTTTCTTAGGAGCACAGGAATGCAAATACTAAGTATCTATTTTAAAATAAAACCCAACTGAAAACAAACAGTCCATAAGAAAGTAAACAATGTCATAGTCATGAATACAGCAATGGGAAGGCTGTGCTTTCAGGGAACCTCAAAATCTTAAAGCTTATTTTTTTGTCCTGTAGTCAACATTGACCTTTAAAAAAATGCTATAAACAAAACTGAGAGATGTCCTGTCCCTGGAAAGAGCTTGCAACTCTGGAAGTGGCTGGTCTACTCTTAGTCTCTTGA
This sequence comes from Phodopus roborovskii, assembly GCF_943737965.1. NCBI lineage: Eukaryota > Metazoa > Chordata > Mammalia > Rodentia > Cricetidae > Phodopus > Phodopus roborovskii. Next base: position 11,022,650 of record NW_026126618.1, read on the forward strand.
TTTCACTATTTCTACAAAAGTTTTAAAATAAAAATTCTTCCTGAATCGTTAAATATTCAAATTTCTTTCTTTCTGTAAAAATGCAATTTTACTATCCAATACACAACATTTGATTTACAGTTGAAAACTAAAAATCTTTGGGATTAGAGCAATGGAGTCTAAGTAATGATTTTAGTAATGGACATGCCAGGTTTATTCATAATTTAAGACAGATTTTAAAATTATTATGCATTGAAAATCTAGTAGAGAAGGTTGTCAATGTGGATCCATGGGTAAAGAAGTTTGTTGCTAATCCTGGCAACTTAATTCCATCACCAGGAACCATGGGATTGGAGGTGAGAACCAACTAAAATTTATCTGTTGACCTCCTGCATGTGCACACACACACACACACACACACACACACACACACACACACACACACACAGAGAGAGAGAGAGAGAGTAGGTTCATGAGTGGAATAAACTGGTCTTAATCACTATTTCATTTCTTCCCACCTGAGAGACTAAAGCACAATCACTACAGTCATGAATATGGCAGACTTTTCCTACACATGGGTCTCAGGTAGAAGGCCTGGGCAGTCTAAGGGACCTCTGACAGTGGAACCAGGATGTATTCCTGGTGCATGAAAGGACTTTGGGAGCACATTCCCCGTGGAGGGACACTCCTTTAACCTAGAGATGGGGGGAGGAGACTCCAGATGACTTGACAGATTTTGATGATCCCTCCTGGAAGGCATCAGCCTCCCTGTGGAAGTGGGGGCATATGGGATGGGGGGGTGTCATGGGGCATGGGAGGATGGGAGTGAGAGAGAACTTGGATTAATATGTAAAATAAGAAAAAAAAGTAATTAAAAAAACTTACTACACTCACATACACACCCCAGATAGGGAACCCAGGAAAGTTAAACGTAGCCATTGTATCAAAGTCCAGTTTGATGAAACAGTGACCTTATTATTGGTGTTAATAACAGGAGTGTGTGTGTGTGTGTGTGTATGAGAGAGAGAGAGACAGAGAGAGAAATGTGTTTGTGTGAGAGAGAGACAGAGGTGTGTTTGTGAGAGAGAAAGAGACAGAGAGACAGAAAGGTGTGTTTGTGAGAGAGAGACAGAGAGACAGAAAGGTGTGTATGTGTGTGTGTATGAGAGAGAGAGACAGAGAGTGTGTGTGTGTGAGTGAGAGAGAGAGAGAGAGAGAGAGAGAGAGAGAGAGAGTGAGCACAAGAGAGCCTGGGAGGGAAGAGGAGGAGGGGGATCTTGATCTTACAGGGTCAACTCACAGTAGCCAGGTGATTACAATGCCCACCCTAAGATGAGCGTCATTTTTCAGAAGCTGCAGCATGGGAGCTCTGAACAGTTTGCAGGGCAGGTCTCATCTCCATACTGCCAGCTTAAAAGACCCAGCCCTCACCTCAAAGTAACAAAAGACATGATTTGTTTCTGAGCAAAGAAAAGTGACTACGGCTGAAAACATATATGTGGGTCTCCCCAGGTATACTGTCCAATCACTGAAACAGTTCATTAGCGTTCTATATAACACCACAAAAGGAGTTGTAAATAAAGGCAATTAAAACTACTGGGCAAAGACATGGGAAAGGCAATTTACGGCAAGACAAAGGAATCTCTCCTGCAGGAGGATGCTTTCTGATGACACTCTGATCTTTTGTGTAGACTGGAGCTAGTGGTCTGCTAAGTTAATAGATTTTAAAGGATCTTATCCATTAGTTGCAGGGTGTTAGTTGTGACTCCGGGGTGGGCAAGTCATACTATTCAGGGCCTTAAACTATCCCAAGGAAAAGTAAAATTATAAATTAAGCCCTGACTAGCAATACTCCAACATGTCCTCATTATTGCACTTGGAGTCAGTTAACCAGTCTTTGTCTGTGCACCTTTATTTCAGGAACTCTCTTCCACATAAGCTTGGCTGAGCAGAATTTCCTCCCCCGGTAAGGGTTTATTCTTGTATTAGTTATGTTTCTATTAGGGTGATAAAACACCATGACCAAGGAAAATTATGAAAAAAAAAGCATTTAATTGATTTTATGCTTTCAGAGGCTTAAAGCAATTCAAAATTTCAATTTTCAACACATGCCTTCAGATTCAACTTTATTTTTTATAAATCATTACTTTTATATTTAAGAAACTTTAGGATACTAAACACTTATTTCTGGAAAAAAACAAAACAAAATAAAACTGAAAGGAAAATGCCAACATTTCCTCTACAGTTCTCTGCATTCTATACTCTTCCCCCTTCACGTGTGTGTGTGTGTGTGTGTGTGTGTGTGTGTGAGTGTGTAAACCACATGGAGTCCAGGTTGTGTTGGCTGAACACTCCTTGGTCTGGAGCCTGTCCTGAGGTATGCTAAGTATGCTAGGCTTCAAAACGTTTAAGAAAACTGACTGTCCCCACCTCAAGCAGCAATCATATATGCCAATAGCTCCTCAGACAGGGGATGGTCCAGTTTTTCTCTTCCACGTTAAAGTTTTGTCCGACATTATTGTGCATGTCTTGTAGATAATTTCATAATTTCTGTAAATTTACATGTGAAACGTCTTTATTGTGTTAAAAAAAAACCATGCTTTAGTTAAAGTCACCCACCAACTCTGGCTCTTTGAATTTTGCACCCATCTCTCCTGCATTGACCACTTACAGGTATCTGTGCTAATTGCTCTCTTCTGGAAAATGTAATTAGTGTGGTGAAGATTGACTGATGCGCCTATCTATGGATATAGCGATAAATACTTAGGAATCATTTTAATGCTTTGTCCATTTAGCGGGATAATAATAGTATGTTCTTTACTACAACTACCTAGACACAGGCTCTGGGATTCAGTAACAATGTTTTCCTTTAGTTTTGAGATTGCACTCTGGTATTGCTGCTTGTAAGAGCAGCACTTTACCCACGAGTTACCTCCCAGCACTTTGTGATTTAGATCTTAAGCATCTTCCCATGTTCAATCTTAGACGAAGAAGGCGCAGTGGGAGACAATTGGTGCCCTCACACACTGACCCCAACTTCTCTCTTTTCTGCTGTTTTTGGCTGGCAAATTCTCCTTAGGTAGCCCCTTTTCATGAAGTTTGGAGAGGGTCGTTGCATCCCAAAAAGACACTGGTCTCTACTGTGGCATATGGATTAGGGATATAAAATTCTAGACACAAACTATTTGGAATAAATACAAGGTTCACCACAATTTGATTCATTATTTCAAATTCTGTGTTTCACCATGAGAATAATACTTGCTCCTAACTGATTAAACTGTGGTTATTAATAAGGATGGTGCAGGTAGATTGTTGAAACCTCAGGGAACATTCTGATCCTTCCTGTTTGTCCCTTTCTACTTTCCTAGAACCAAGCATCCTTATCTCACAGTAACATATCATTGTCTTTGTCTTTATATTTTCATTTATTCTTCTTTTAGATAAAACTTCATTCCTATGGTGTGTCATGACTTTAAGTACTTTTTGGGATGCAGTAGAAAAGGAAAGCCTTTGTTCTACTCCATAAAATAATAGAAAGTGAAGTTTTAAATGTTGGTTGAATAAGCAATGCTCAAATGGTAGGGAGAGATAATTGAAATATATGGTAAGTAAGATGACAACTCTAAAACCCAGAATTTGTACATGGTTATTCAGAATAATTTATTACCATTGCTCTTGTTATGAGCTGCCCATTCAATTTATAAACCACTATTGAGGTATTAAATACTGTGTCTATTGACCACCAAACAAGCTCAAAAGTGGCCTCCAAAGACAATTATGCCTTAATCCAAAATATGATTGGACAGGTTACTTTACATAACAGAGGGAATTTTTTAGCTATAACCAAAATTTTTGAAATGAGATTATCCCTGATTATCTGTTTGGATCTAGGGCGATGTAGAACTGCTTAATGAGAGTAAGAAGGTGGTGTGATCTTGAAAACACATATCTGAAGAGTGACATTGCCACCTTTGTAGATAGAGAATGGTACCATGGGGCAAAGAATCTCTGATAGTCAGGAGAAGCAACAGACGGGATCCTTTTCTTAAAGCTTCAGAAGGGAGACCCTTGCAGACACAATCACTTACCCAGTTAAACAATTTTGGATCACAGACTTTGGAAATGTAGGAGGATAAGTGTATACTATTTAAAATAACACTTGATAGTGTTTCAAGGGCAACAGAAAACAAATGAGAACACTTGCCACATGACAAACTTTGGACTTGGTGTTCCAGTTCAGCATTCTAAGACTCCTGTGTTGTCTTTCCTCTAGAGGCAGACAAGTAGGACTGCAAGAAAACTCAAGAATGTATGTTCCTCATTGAAATATACTCATTTATTCAAATGTAAATGTTGTGTTTGGTTGAAGAGATTGTGTTTTAATCTATCTGAATTCCCTTGTATCTCTTAGTGTTCCTACAAAAAAACCAAAGCAAACAATTTTTTTTAATAACCAAAGTTAAAACAAATTGTGATACCTAACAAGTTTTAGGAAAGTATCATCCACATAGAAAGATGCCACAGGAAGAGCTAATCTCAGAAAATATAAAGATGGGAATAAAATGCAAGAATGCAAACACTCACATGTGAAAGACTCAGTTATCAGACCAGTCTAAGAAAAAAAAAAAATAACTGTACAGGTTGAAGAATTCTATTTTGAAATTTATAGAATGTTATTATGTCATGAAATATACATCTTTTACGCTTTCCTTTTGACATATGCAGATGAAGAAGTTCCTGGTGTGATTGCAGTATGGAAAAGCAGATAGCTCCGTGTTAAAATGTGAAAAGTGACAGTGATTCTAAAGGAGAAAAAAAACCCTCCAGAATACAGATGATAGCGGATGGACTGAACAGTGAGTGCAGACTTTGTCACCATAGACTTTATTTTCCTATCATATCCAAACAAAAAATATCACATCTTCAGAATATCACCTACTCTGAACAGGAAAAGGCCAAATTTTGTGTTTCTGTGACAGATAATTACATGCAAAATTATGGCCTTTTTCTGTAGCCTCTTGGTTCTCTGTTAGTTTAGAAAAAATGCCATGTGCATCTCATCAATATACTGTTTGTTTTTTTTGTTTTGTTTTGTTTTTTTGTTTCTGCATATTCCAGTGTGTGAGTTGTTAAGTGATCACAATTTCATACTTTTGCATGAGCAATCATACTTACTGCTATGCTTAGGAAACACTGAGGCTAAAGGAGAAGGCAAACAGGGATATGGCTTTGCACAGGAGGAGTCATACTTTACATTTATTTTAGTGTTTATAAGAACACTACTGATAGTTTTAGAGTTAAAGATGGGCCACGGAGGTTTCACAATGCTAAGCAATGTAACACTGTGTAAGAATACTCATACGTGTGTGAGAGTGTTATCTCTCTCAGTACTTTTATGCTTGATTACTAACTTGCAACAAGAAAGGAGTCATATATTTGAGTGCTAGAATTATTCTAGTGGATCCAGACAGACTTGGATCTACCAATATTCACAAGAGGGTTTGTTGTTCATAAGTAACTGCTAGGAGTCTCACAAACAGACCAAGCTATGCGACTATCACACATGTGTAGACAGCCCAGGTTCGTCCCATGCAGGCTCCCTGACTGTCAGTCCAGACTCCGTGAGCTCCTATGAGCACAGGTGAGCTCTCTCTGTGACATCCTTGACACCCATAGCTCATCCAGTCCCTCCTTCTTCTCTTCAGCAGAATGTCCTCAGCTTAACACAATGCTTGCCTGTGGGTCTCTGCATCTGCTTCTGTGCACTATTGGATGAAGGCTCTCGGATGACAATTGGCTTAGTCACCAATCTATGAGTTTAGCAGAAAATCATTAAGCATCAATATGTTGACCATTCTTTCTTTCTTCTCCAATTATGTTTTCATCTATCTTAGGTTTCTGGGTCACCCAAACTCAGGCCCTGGCATACCATACCAGGCAGCATCAGGTGGTGTAAGTCTGAGGTTGGACCTTCATTGGTTGGCCACTTCCACAATCTCTGTGTATCACCCTTAATGCCTCCTCCTACATTTAACAGGTAGGACAGACTGATGGAGACCTAGAATTCTCCTAACATTCACATCCAAGTCAATAACATCATGCTTTTCCACCATTATTAACACTCCTCATCTCCATCATACACATCAGCTCTGAGTCCTACTCTCTTAACTCCTGCTTCCTGCACCTCTGTTGGCCTCCCTTCCCTGTAAGTATGAACTTTCTCAGGATATCCAGACACAAAACAGTAAGTAGAGAGAGGCAAAATAAACTCATTTCCTGGAAAGCATTTCCTTCCTCTGGCACTTGTTTCTGTATCTCACATACAGATTAAATTAGCTTTTCTACTTCATCACTAGAAAGTGTCATTTAAAGCATATTTCTCACACAGCTCGTTCTTTGGAAAACCCTCAGACTGTTTTTTTCTGGTTTGTCTTATTAGAAAACCCACATTTCCTTTTTGCCTATCTTCCATTTGTCCTTAGTAAACAAATTATCCTCTGTAGTTTAGAGAGGAAAGGATCAATTGAGAGGGGCCCTTTGTCTGATGCAATGGAGTTACTCAAGTGAGTTTGAAAAGAAAACTTCACGTGACATGTATCAAGTGCTCCTTAAGCTTTCATAGTAAATATTATTATTCCTTCTATTTTCATTTTGAAGGACCTATGTCTAATGGTTTAGCAAATGGCCATGTTGGATTGAAGTAGGTTCATTCCAACTATAATTTTCTTTCGTTTATAATTATTATATTTTATTTTGCACATATGGTTTCATAAAAACAAATAGATGGGAGAATAAATATGGACCACATATTTCCAACATATTTGAACTGATTTTTGAACCTTAGCTGTGTAATACTTAAAAATAAAAGGAAAAGGTGTCTTGAATAAATTCTAAAAAATAGAAACAATTCCAGTTGTTTGATAACCTTATTTTTTAAATGAGGATTTCTTTCCACTTTTTTTTTTTTTTTTTTTTACTGTTTTCTTAATCTGGTTTCCTTACTAGAAGGAAATCATATTTGAATTCATCCTGACATTGACACTTAGCAGCTATGATGAAGGCAACTTTCCTTTTCTCTTTGTGATTTCTTGCTTCAACTTTAAAGTGGATATATAAAATCAATAAAATAATTAATCTCACTATATGAACTCACTTAGTTAATCCCCAAGAATTATGAAGCAAGTCATATCAAAATAGAAAAGCAACAGCTTCAGATTGGAAGTGGGACGGCATTTGGTACAATAATACATTCTTTTTAAAAACTTTTTATTTTTACTATATATATATATATATATATATATATACACACATATATATATTTACATTTAAAAATTTGCATGCAATATATTTTGATTGTTCCATCCCAACTCCCCCATATTCTTCCAACTTCCATACCCTTCCAATTTTATGTTCTTTTTCTTTCTAAAAAAAAGAAAAGTGTAATGTACAAAATTAAGACAAGCAATCAAAAGACCAATAAGACAGAAAATGCCAAATCAAAAGTGCACAAAAGTAACAATAACAGAAAAAATCATGTAATTACTTTTGTGTTGGTCAACTACTCCTGGGCATGGAGCCTGCCCTAGTATGTGGCTGATACACCCACTGATAATAAGCTTTATTCTACTTTATGTGTCTGAGCCTTTTGTTCTCGTGTGTGTGTATATGCACCATGTGTGGGTCTGCTGCCTGAGTAGGTCAGAAGAGGGTGTTGAATCCCATGAACTGGAGTTCATATGATTGTGAGAAACCAGGTGAGTTCAGATAACTGAACTTCAGTCCTCTGCAAAAGCAGCAAATGCTCTTGACTGCTGAGCCAATTGCCAGCAGCCATAAATTCTTTATTTTTAATTGGCCTACATAGGATATTTGCAGATAAACAAGTACATAAATATGCTCCTTACATCCTGTGGAACAATAATACCAATAACAAAGATGAAAAATCATACTGTTCTTGAATTAAAGATTTGTAAATATTGGATACCTTCCACAACATTGTAAATCTGTGGTAAAATTCCCTCTATAGTTTCCTTAAAAAGTAAGAATTAAATATTTTTTTATTTTATTAACATTGTATTCATTTATTTTACCTCCTGATCACACTTTCCCCTCCCTGCTTTCCTCCTGATTCCTATACCTCCTCCCTTTCCATCTACTCCTCCTCAGTCTCCATTCAGAAACTGGCAGATCTCCCATGGGCTCCAACAAAGTACTTTACATCTAGTTGAGGTAGGACTGAGCTCCTTCCCCTACATAAATGATGGGAAATGTAATCTGGCTTGGGAAACAGGTTCCCAAAAGCCAGCTAAGGTCCTGTTCTCACTGCTGGAGCCATACAGACAAAGCTACACAAAGGTCATACTCATGCAGAGGGTCTAGGTTGGTCCCATGCAGGCTCCCTATGGTTGGTGCAGAGCTCAGCTCAGCTGTCTCTGAGGGTTTCCCAGCATGACCTTGAATCCCCTGGCTCATACAATCCCTTCCCTTTCCCTTTCTTCAAGAGGACTCCAGGAGCCCCTCCCAGTGCTTGGCTGTGGATCTCTGAATCTGCTTCTATCAGTTACTAGATGAAGGCTCTGCGATGGCATTTAGGGTAGTCACCAATCTCATTTTAGGGGAAGGGAAAACTTTTCACATTCTGAGTAATTAAGGGTGGATTTCATGAATGTAAAGTAGGAGAATATATTTACCCAGTGTGTAAAATAACATATGAAATAAATTTCACTTCTAGATTCTTGAAACATTTCCTATCACACACCAGTCTCTGTCACTTGTCTTATTGCTCTTCTTCTGATTGTCAAATTTAGCTTTTTATTGGTACCACTCAATATCCAGAGAGCTACTTTTCTCTCCAGAACAGTAAAGACCCATAGCAACTTATTTTCAATTAAAGTTACAATGCTTTGAGGCAAGGTTGTCAGTCTTCTTCACTTCTTTATTTAATAACAGGCATGCTGTTTTTATTCTTTCTGTCCCTCTGCCCATCACTATCCTTTTATTTTACTCCAAGAAAGATTTTGAGATTGTTATTTATTTATTTATTTATTTACTTTTTTCAAGACAGGGTTTCTCTGTATTGCATTGGAGCCTGTCTTGAAACTTGCTTGGTTGACCAGGCTGGCTTTGAGATCATAGAGATCTGACAGCCTCTGCTCCTGAGTGCTTGGATTAAAGGCAGGCACCACCAAATCCCAGCTGGTGATTGTAACCTAATTACAACTCTTCTCCATTCCTTTTTCTTCTTCCAAACCTGGTCATACATGCCTTCTGGCTCTCTTTCAAATTCAAGACCTTTTTCTTTCACTAATTAATTTGCATATGTAGCTTTATATAGATGTATGTTCCTAAATATAATGTATTCAGTCTGTGCAATGCTACTCACAAGTATGTTTTCAAGGACAACCATTCAGTATTGGACAACCCAGTTGGTGTGAGTTTCCCTGGGGAAGACAATTTCTTCTGCTCCTAGCATTCCTCAGCTAGGTTTCATGGAATTTTCCCTGGTCACTTGACATGCCCATTGGAATCATTTTATCGACCATCTTATACCCCCCTCCTTGTTGCTTGCCTTTGTTTTTGTGTTCCTTTGATTTTTCCTTTCTCTTTCTAATTTTATTTCCATAGGGGAACTTGAATACTGAATTACTGCTGAAAGAAAAATAATTGTTCTGTATAATATTTGTTTGGTAGATATTTTTATCTACAATTAAGTGTGTGGAAAAATAAATTCTATTTATCCATAAGCAATGCTGAGAAAACATTCCTTCACATAATTATTCAAGTGCAGGGTAATTTTCTGCAAATATCTGTTTTATAAATTTAGATGATATTGTATGTTTTCTTAAAATAAACCCAATTCAATCCCTACATTTATCCTATTACAATACATATCAAGTGGTCAATGTAGAAGGAAAGTACTTTAAATTCTTCAAAATATTAAGTATGAGCTTTACAAAGGAAAAATACTTTTGAAAGAAATTATTCTGAAACTATTGCTGCCAGAAATATAAAAATGACAGACTGGTAATCCTTTCAACAAACCACAAGAAGTAATGGAAAAAGCCCATTCCACTAGGGCAGAGATGGTTTTGCCAGAGTAGGTACTGCTTCTTTGTGTAATTAATGAAGATGTTCCTAAAGTTTAAATTGATATCTAGAAATGAATGAGACCCAAAACAACAGCCTATGCATAAGTAAGATAATTTTCATTCTCCTCAATTTACTTTACAACATAGTGCTGGAAACTACAATGGTCACAAATCACCTCCTTTTACATATGATTTCAGAGCAGACTACAATAAGTTGTTAAATGGATCAGCAACATATGACATTTCAGACACAATGGAGTATTAAAGGGAAAAGCATTCTTTAAAGCCTAAAATATTGTGTACATATTTGTATTTACACCAATATTTGGTGAATAAGTTATGATAAAATAATCTTGGTTAAGGAACCAGATATGCAAAATATATGCTATCCTAATAATTGTGAATATTTTTCTAACACTTAAATTCATAATAAGGACGCTAAGACATATCGTGGTTTAAATAAGTATTTACTTAGTAGAGTTTTCTCTGTCATGGACTGATTCATATTTCCCTTTTAAGCTTGTGGAAATGCCAAATGGAAAGACATAATGAAATAAAGAATGTGTATTTGGTTGCTAAAATTCTTGCTGCCCAGACATGATTTTCTATACATTTGATTCATACAGCCCACATGAGAAACAGGCAAAGCACCATGAAGTTGTAATCATAGTCTTTGGAAACTGAGAGCCCTGACCAACAAGCCAGTCTATTGAACAGTGAGAGACCCTGTTTCAAAAATGTCAAGGTGAATGATATGACAGAAACCACATTTAAAGTTGTGCTTTGGTTGCCAAATACATGTACATTCTTATAAGCACTGAAACATGCAACAGCCCAAAAATTTATTTAATTTTTCATGTTCACCTCTCTATATTTTACTATAAATATTTATTATCAAAATATAAACATAGTTATTATGAACCAAAGTAAAAACAAAAATAACTGGGAAATAATTTTTTAAAAACACTGGCTTGTTTACATTTTTTATGACAGTAAGAATTTTTGATTAATGATTTTGCCCTTTTCATTACTTCAGATTGCTTCTTTTCTAAGACATGTCAAGCATTATATAATGATACTCAACTAAATCTTTGCTAATATGATTGAATTCTTCATATTATATTCATACTCCTGAGGAACCTAATCAGGGTTTGGAGGATTCTAAGTACTTACTTTAAAAAGCTGCCCATTCCTAAAATTACTTTGTAATTTTGTGCAGAGAGAGTTTCCATAAAAACAGATCATAAACTGTACTACCAAATTAGATTTTATCCCTTTAGATTTATTTATTCCTGAGTCAGAGGCTGACTTTCATCCTTATCATTGAATTTATTCCCACTGCCTACAGATGATCCTGAGATATTTTAAAATTAAATCTGTTTTCAAGTGAAAGATATTTTTCAGCATTATGAACATTTTAATACAGTTTTAGTAAGGAAAAACAATCACTAAGAAAAGAGTTACCCAAATATTTAGAATAACAAAAATCTATGACAGAATATATAAGTACCCTTGATAAAATAGTTGCAAAGACAAACATTTATATAATTTGAAAAGTATTGGTATGCTTTTTAAAATTAAAGTATAATATGCTGAGTTATTAACTCCATATGTAAACAAGACGAATGAATGTACTACTTTAATCAGATAATTTACATAAATTTAAAGTTATTGTTTTATGAGATTGCTGTGCTGTAAAAATTATGTCCTGGCATATGTTAAAGATAAACTATATGATTATTTATTGACACATTATATCTAACCAATCAGTGGAGATTCTAGAGTCCCAACTTCCAGTCAGCATATACTAAATCACTAGCTGCCTCATGTTAGTGAATTGTTTCTGCTCATTAAGTTGTCCTTGATAATACAACTGATATGTCAATTCCTTCACATTTCTACAATGACAGAATTGTGTTTCTTAAGTAATTCGTGGAATTACACAGCTCTTATAATTCTAGAACAAGGTTAATTTGATTTTACAGTGAAGATAATTTCTACCAATAAAAGCCAATAGGTTCCATCTCCCTAAGACAGGTTGACTTATGATAATCATAGTTACATTCTTGTTGAGTAAATATTAAATTACAGACTTCCCTCATTTCCATTCTTACTCAAAAGAATATGTATCTTTGGAATTTGTTCATCCCAGACCTAACTGTGCTTAAAACACAACCATATCTAATGAAATATAGAACATGAAAGGACACAGATATATCTAATCAAGTAAATAATTTCATAAGAAAGTCAATAGGAAGATTTATCACAATAATGTAAAGAAATGTCTCATGTATCGTTGGTATTTGCTGAAATGTTACATGTAATTAGAATGTACATTAAATAGACCTACTTTAGTTTCCAATGTATTAAAACCGAGTAATATAATAACATGTATATATGTGCAAATGTATGACATTGTGCAGAACAACATACTTAAGTGTAATAGTTGGACTACAGCTAAGCAAAATATTTAAATATATCTTAAAAAAAAGGAGACACCACAAAGCCGAAAGTTCGAATTATTATGATACTTCCAAATATTCAGAAAAATGAGAACCTCATTTTACTTAAAACAGTTTGAAGGATTTTCCTATTTACCTTGCTAAAATTTATAGTTGTGATGATCTGGAGACAGTGCCCTGGGTCCAGCTCTGCTGAACCCTATCTTTATTATCAAAAGAATTGTTCTGTGACAGATGGAGTTTACACAGAAAGTGAATCTGTGATAGGGAAAGTGAGCTGTATTTATCTGTTGCAAGCCTTAAGCCCGAGACTCCTGTGCAGGGCTGTCCTTTAATCATTTGCAAAGTATTTTGAAATAGGGTTCTTCTGACATCTCTTCAAAGGGACTGAAAGTCTGAATCTCTTCAAATGGAGCAAGGAGGGAAGCCATATGCCCAGGATCCCCACAGGTAACCCTGCTGAGGGATCAGACTTTCTAGATAAATGTGCCAGGAACTGGCAGGGGTTTGTTTCAAGGAGAAATTGTTTTACCTCCAATCACAAATGCTCCAGCTCTGCTAACGATTCTAAGAATCATTTAGTTTCTTTGCCTGAAGAAAGGGCTACCTTGAAACATCACCTGACTTCTAAAATTAGCACACATGCTCAAAATGTCTCACCTGCCAGAATTCCACACACCTCGGTCTTTAGTGTCTTGGATTTGTTTGTTTAATGAGAGAGACAAGCAGAGGGAGAGACAGTACTTACATCTTTCAGCGAATCAGATTTGTGTGGCCTGGCGCAGCAGGCTCTCTGCCATTTTTCAATCCAGTTCTCTTAGGCTTTTAATGGACAGGGAAAATTTTCACAAGCTAGCAATTGGCTGTCAGTCAAGAGTTTTCTGCCTTGGAACATTTAAATTCTGCTTTCCCTGTAAAAATTGGAGACTCGTTCAGCAGGGCCTCCCAGTCTGATCAGTTGCATCTCAATGAGTCTTTTTTGTTTTTTTCTTCTGGAGAGGAGAGAGTCCATTTCAGCTTATAGCTCTCCAGCTCAGCCAATCGCATCAGGAAGTCAGGGCAGTAACACAAAGAAGGAACCCGAAGGCAAGAACTGATGCAGAGGCCATACTTACTGGCTGCTCATCATGGCGTGATCAGTCTGCTTTGCTCTAGAACCTCAGACCACCAGCCCAAGGATGGGACCACCCACAATGGCTGGGCCCTCCCCTGTCAATCACTAATTAAGAAAATGGGCAACAGACCTGCCCAGGTGAGGAAGATGGAAGTCAACAGATCCAAGAAAAAGCCAGTTATCCTTGTGAAATGCCCATCCCTGATCAAAGTACAGGCATGGTCCTCACCTAGCATTGTGGGGGAGAAAATGCTGCAATAGAGAGGAATAGCATGTACACAGCCGTAACTATGTGTTTGCTTACTTGCTTACTCCTCATTACAACAACATGAGGTGACACTGGGGAGACTAAGAGATTTGTTTTAGGTCCACACAACTTGTTAGAGGGGCAGCCAAAAGTGGTTCCTACTCTAGGACTGAGAGGGTTTCAGTGAAAGTATCTTCCTTTCCCCTCCCTGGAGAGCTTCCTGCAGGACATTTGCTCTGCCCTATCTGCTGAATCCTCCTTGGCACTGGAAATTTTAATTTTCTAGAATAAATAAACCAAATTCTCAATGAGCTCTTGTTACAAAGAAGAAGAATCTGAGTGGACTGTTTGCAGCTAAAGGATAGCTTTTGAGGGAATGTGCTTCAGCTCTGTTGCAGACCTGAACAACTTCTGTTATTGCTAGGATGACACCTTTCTCCTTCTCCTTTTCCTTCTCCTCATCCTCCTTCTCTTCCTCCTCCTTGTCTTCTTCTTCCCTTCTTCTCCTTCTACCCCTCTTCCCCCCTCCTCCTCTTCTTCTTGTTCTTTCTCTTGGTCTTGGGCTTCTTTCTCTTCCTCCTTCTCTTCTATGTTTCTTCTCCATCTTCTGCCTAGAAATATTCAGCTAACCAAAGAATAATAGATAGAGAGAGGGCCAGAATTATTAATGTTATATTCATTAATGTATATATGAATCTTTGTCCCCATGGCAAGTATATATTCAGGTCACATTTACTGCTCTTCAGGGACCTTAACTCAATGAAGTCAACAAATAAATTAGTTCTTAATGATTATCACCTGTCTACCTTAGATTGTGTCCTGACTTAAATTAACAGAACTTCTCTTCTCACATTGTTAATTTTGAAACCATTCATCATTACAACTGTTCCCTCTCTACAAGGAAGATATAATGATTTATTGGACTGCAGAGATTAAATAACCTGCCATGTTCACAGACAATGGACTTCCTGCCCCTCCTTTTCCAGAGTAAAATCTTCCACAATATTTTATCATATTTGAAATTGGATATATTATGTAGTAAGATACTGTCTTAGTTTTTTTTCTGTTGCTAATAGCCTGATAATACATACTATATTATTTATGCAGAAAAGAAACATTTAATTTCACTCATAGTTCAAGTCTATGGGGACTGCATCCTGAGAAGCCTTTATACTATGTAGAATGCTAATTCTGTCTAGTGTAGCACAGAGCATGACTGGGAGAGACAGAGAGAGCATGTATGCATGTTCTCATCCTTCTTGCTCTTCTTAGAATGCCAACTGTATGCATTCATGGGCCTGGACTCTGATGACAATATCTAATCCTAATCATCAAATACTATACCTAGACATAACATAGATCAAGTTTTCACCTTCATAACAAAATGGAGACTAAAGTTTCCCTGAGTTTTTATGGGGAACACAATCTATTCACAACATAGTAGAGACATATTTTAAGAATATTAATATTTCTATTAAATTATTTAAAATAGTCAGGTTCCAGCCAACAAATGGATAAGAAATCTTTACCATCTGTATATCTGACAGACGGTTGGTGTCAAGAATATCCAAAGGCCTCAAAAGACTAAACATGAAGTAAACAAACGAGTTAAAGACTCAGACATGAAGTTTAACTGGGAGTCCTGTGACATTTTCCATTTGTTCCCATCACTGTGTATTGAACCATTTCCAAACACTGACCCTGCCATGAGTTACTGAAAACAGGGACACTCTATTAACACAGAATCAAGGATGACAGCACAAATTGACTTCCTCCATTAAAGTTTGAAAAAAAAAATCCAGAGTTGTTTTAGATGACCCCAAAGTAGCTCCACTTTAAAAATAGAGTATGTTATAAACAGCACAGATGTTGATATTTAATATGTTAATCAAGAAGTATATATATTCCTTTACTGAGGGACAATTGAAATATTTTAATTGTCAAGATAATTACCTTTTGCCATCTTAAATATTTAATTCAATGTACTTAGTTGACCATTGTGAGAACAGCTAAATCCAAAAGCATTACCAAACTGTCCAAGAGCTCTATGATAAAGAGAATTAGTAAGGATGTAAGGACTCCTGTTTAATTAACCAGACTCAGAGTGTGAATTTGCTTGAGACAAAAATATTGCTCCCTCCAGGAATATTTATTATTTCTGGGAGATTTCTCTTATTTTAAGGAGGCAGCAAAAAAAATAAAATGAGAGAGAGAGAGAGACAGAGAGAGAGAGAGAGAGAGAGAGAGAGAGAGAGAGAGAGAGAGAGAGAGAGAGAATTTCCAAGGTGTCAAGATCTGAAGCTTCCAGTAAGGGTTTCATATATATGAAGAACATTTTATTAACACATTTTATAACTACAAGAATTCTGCATATCTGTATTAGGCAGAAAATCCCAGGAGACTCTTTATTCAGCGAGGTCTAATAAAATAAAACCACTAAACATAAAGTATGATACTCTGTTGTATGTATTCTGGGATTGGTTGAATCAGGATTCTAAGTCATTGATCTAGGGAATATTAAATTCTGCATATTCTCCACTTTGTTCATTATCCTGAGTTTTACAGTATTTATTTTCTCAGTATTTACACTGCTAGCCAGGTATCCATCTAGGCAGAAAGCCATCTGTTTACTTATTTAACATTTGTTTAGCATCTGCTTTGTGCCAGGTGTTATGATACATATTGACTTTTATAACAAAACAGAAATTGCACGTTACTCATGAGCTCAGAATGAAGGCATGCCTATTCAACATCTCTCTCGATCACTGCTGTTTTTTCTTTTCCTGTTGACATCTTTGCGCACAGTTGGCTGCTGAAAAGACTGTCCTTTAATGGCTTCTTCATTAGGTTTATAAAATAGCATGTTCACATTTATTTAATGTTTGTAAAACCACAGATCTACTTACAGAATGGCCCTCAACAATATTCCTGTATTTTGATAATAGGGAACAAAAATCATTTGTCCCCTGAGAAGTTGAAAAATCGGCCTGAGCAAACCGAATTCAAAAATACATCAGAGAAATCATCCACCATGATCAAGTAGGCTTCATACCTGGATTGCAGGGATGGTTTAACATACGAAAATCTATCAACGTGATCCACCATATAAACAAACTGAAAAAGAAAAACCATATGATTATCTCCCTAGATGCAGAAAAAGCCTTCGATAAAATTCAACACCCTTTCATGATAAAGGTATTAGAGAGGTCAGGGATAACAGGAACATACCTAAACATAATAAGAGCAATATACAGCAAACCAACTGCCAACATCAAACTGAATGGAGAGAAACTTAAGCCAATTCCTCTAAAATCAGGAACAAGACAAGGCTGTCCTCTCTCTCCATATCTCTTCAATATCGTACTAGAAGTTCTAGCTAATGCTATAAGACAACAAAAGGAGATCAAGGGCATCCAAATTGGAAAGGAAGAAGTCAAACTGTCTCTATTTGCAGATGATATGATAGTTTACATAAGCGACCCAATAAACTCTACCAGGGAACTCCTACAGCTGATAAACACCTTCAGCAAACTAGCAGGATACAAGATAAACTCAAAAAAATCAGTAGCCCTATTTTTTTCAGACGACAAAGAGGCAGAGAAAGAAATCAGAGAAACATCACCCTTTACAATAGCCACAAGCAACATAAAGTATCTTGGTGTAACGCTTACCAAACAAGT
Source organism: Phodopus roborovskii (assembly GCF_943737965.1). Taxonomy (NCBI): domain Eukaryota; kingdom Metazoa; phylum Chordata; class Mammalia; order Rodentia; family Cricetidae; genus Phodopus; species Phodopus roborovskii. Next base: position 11,040,220 of record NW_026126618.1, read on the forward strand.
AAAAGATCTATATAATAAGAACTTTGTGACTCTAAAGAAAGAAATTAAAGAAGATACCAGAAAATGGAAAGACCTCCCATGCTCTTGGATAGGTAGGATAAACATAGTAAAAATGGCAATCTTACCAAAAGCAATCTACAGATTCAATGCAATCCCCATTAAAATCCCACCACAATTCTTCACCGACCTTGAAAGGATAATAATTAACTTTATATGGAAAAACAAAAGACCCAGGATAGCCAAAACAACCCTATACAATAAAAGAACATCAGGAGGCATCACCATTCCTGACTTTAAGCTCTACTACAGAGCTATAGTTCTGAAAACAGCCTGGTATTGGCATAAAAATAGACAGGTAGACCAATGGAATCGAATTGAAAATCCTGATATTAATCCACGCACCTATGAACACCTGATTTTCGACAAAACAGCTAAAATGATACAATGGGGCAAAGACAGCATCTTCAACAAATGGTGCTGGCACAATTGGATGAGGGTGTGTAGAAGACTGCAGATAGACCCATGTCTGTCGCCATGCACAAAACTCAAGTCCAAATGGATCAAAGACCTCAACATCAATCCAGCCACATTGAACCTCTTAGAAGAGAAAGTAGGAGGTACCCTTGAACAAATTGGTATAGGAGACCGCTTCTTGAACATAACTCCAGGGGCACAGACACTGAAAGAAACAATTAATAAATGGGACCTCTTCAAACTTAGAAGCTTCTGTAAGGCAAAGGACACAGTTGACAAGACCAAACGGCAGCCCACTGACTGGGAAAAGATTTTCACTAATCCTATATCCGACAAAGGGCTGATCTCCAAAATATACAAAGAACTCAAGAAACTAGTCAACAAAACACCAAATAACCCTATTAAAAATGGGGTACAGAACTGAAGAAAGAATTCTCAATGGAGGAAATCAAAAAGGCTGAAAGACACTTAAGAAAATGCTCCACATCCTTAGCTATCAGGGAAATGCAAATCAAAACAACTTTGAGATACCATCTTACCCCTGCCAGAATGGCTAAAATTAGAAACACCAGTGATGACTTATGTTGGAGAGGATGTGGAGAAAGTGGAACACTCCTCCACTGCTGGTGGGAGTGCAAACTCATACAGCCACTTTGGAGATCAGTATGGCGGTTCCTCAGGAAAATGGGAATTAGTTTACCACAGGACCCGGCAATCCCCCTCTTAGGCATATACCCAAAGGATTCACATCAATGCAACAAAGACATCTGTTCAACTATGTTCATAGCAGCACTATTTGTAATAGCAAGAACCTGGAAGTAACCTAGATGCCCTTCAATTGAAGAATGGTTAATGAAGATGTGGCACATCTACACAATGGAATACTACTCTGCAGAAAAAAATAATGGTATCTTGAAATTCGCAGGCAAGTGGATGGCACTTGAAGAAACCATCCTGAATGAGGTAACCCAGTCACAAAAAGAGGAACACAGTATGTACTCACTCATATATGGATTTTAGACCTAGATCAAATGATCACCAGCCTATAATTCACATCACCAGAGGAACTAGGATACAAGTTGTATTCTAAGAGATTCATATAAAGTCCCTCACAGAACTGGGAAGGGACAAGTCCCCCAGACCTCAGGTATAGTGGGGGAGGACAGCTAATGGAGAGAGAAGTAGGAGAAAATGAGAGGGAGGAGAGGAAGGCATGTGCGACTAGGAGGATTGAGCCTGGTTAGGAATGGAAAATAGGAAAGAGAGAGAGAGACAGAGACAGAGAGAGAGAACATAAAAGAGGGAGCCAATATTGGTTTGAAGATAAAGTTGAACACAAAGAAAGGTCGAGGGAACTACAAGACTGCTCCCAACTAACAATCTCAGCTTCCGTGGAAAGGCTATCATAAATGCCCTTCCCGGAGAGTGAGATCAACAACTAACTTCTCCATGGAGTCCTCAACTAATGCCTGTTGAAAACAGGAGCAAACACCCATACATAAACACTGAGTCAAACTAGAACCCAGAAGCAGATGGAGAGGACAAGACCATGCGGTAGAAGTACATAGAGACAGCTTACCTGAACAAGGAGGAGCTAAGGGCCACTAGACTGATAGCTGGGAAGCCAACAGGGGTCTGACTCGGACTCCCCTGAATATGGGTCTCAGCCAGAAGGTCTGAGCAGTCTAAGAGACCTCAGACAGTGGAGCCAGGATGTATCCCTGGTGCACAAAAGGACTTTGCAAACATATCCCCCATGGAGGGATAACTGCCTTATTCTAGAGATAGGAGAGAAGCCCTAGTCCCTACTTCACAGGACCTGTCAGATCTACATGACCCCAACTGGATGGCATTCCCCTACATATTGTATTGTGGTGGGGGGTTGGGAGGGGAGGGTGTTTAGAGTGCATGGGAGAGGGTAGAGAGGGCAAAAGGGAGGGAAGGAGGGAGGGAGGGCTTGGGGGGAGGGAGGGAGGGAGGGAGAGGGAACTGGGATCGACATGTAAAATAATAATAATAAAAAAAAAAAAAAAACGCTTTGACTCCAAAATTTAAGTTGAAGAACAAGTTACTGGGGAAAAGTATTTCTATTTTTGTTTCCACAGAAAATGAAAAGATGTGGATTCCTTCCAGACTAATGTGGTTTGATCACACCAGACCGCCTGAAACAGAGTACAAGCTGATCCTACATTCCAAACAGCTGGACAAAACAGCCCTACAGACTACAGCTAGGATATCTGAATCTTCTTCGAATCCCCCAAGACAGCGCCCCTTACCAGCAGGAAGTAGTTTGGAAAGAACGACGCCCAAATTCCCAAATATTGTGTATAAATGTTTGTTTTCATTTAATTGGACTTTGTTATATAAAATTAAATAAAAAATACTCTATATGCAAAAAAAAAAATAAAATAAAATAAAAAGAAAAAAAAAAAAAAGAAAAATCGGCCTGAGAAGTTGAAAAATCGGGTGGATGTTTTAGGATTTAAAAAAAGGAAAGAAGAGAAAAGAAAACAAGCTCATATAACTGAAGAGCTTTTGTAAATTTTGTATTTCTTTATTAATTTCAACTCAGTGACTCAGAATTTACTAATGGAAACTTATGCTAAAACTTTGCTTGATTTAAATTATTGCTTTGTTTTTGTTTTCTATCTGTATTTTGGTTTTGAATCAATATTTGAGATGAGCCAAAATTTTTTTTAGTGATACTCAACACTGTTTCTCATACTGGTTAATGAATAAAGCACTGTTGGCCAATAGGAAAGGAAGATAGGAGGGACTAGGAGACAAGGAGGAAAGAGGAAGGAGGGTGGAGGGTCACAATGGAGAGTCTGGAGAGAACAGAACCGCCATTCCTCTGCTCTCCATAAGACCACACCACGTGGAAATACTCAACACTTGCCTGCACCTCCTCATCAACTTACAGCTCTTCTGAGAGGTTCCCCGAGCCTCACAAATGATAGTACGGACATCCCACTGAATTCTTATTTGCAGTACCTGACCTGGCGTATTGTGGGCAGGGCAGAAAAGGACAGGATTTCTCTATGTGGCCCGGGAGCCTCAAACACACAATCTTCCTACCTGGTCTTTCACAGTGCTTGTTGTAATCCAGGCGAACCTGGCCCCACCTCTCACCCACCTGGGCATGGCAGGTATGTGTACCCTGGCTTTATAACAGACAGCTGCACCCACTTCTGCTCCTTGGTCCCTGTGGTCCTGTAAGTGGCAGACAGGGCAACTTTCTAAGGGGCAGATGGGACAACTTTCCTGTCTCCCCGCCCCTTCACTTTTGTCCTGTCTCTGTGTCTCTATGTCTCTTAACCTCTTGTCTCTTTCTCCCCCTTCATTCCCTTAGATCAGACTTTTTTTTCTTTTTGGACAGGATGTCTTTTTTTATTAATTTTTTTATTTTTATTTTACATATCGATCCTTAGATTGATTTGGGGGTAGCATCACACAGTAGACCTGTGCAGGACAACTCTTTAAGTAGTCTGTTAGTTCCTAGTCTACCAAGTGACACTCACTATGCGAAGAATTCAGACACATACCTATGATACCAGAACTGTTAGGAATAAGGCAGCGTGTATTGGGACTGCAGGTGGCAGGTCTCCAGTCCCATTCCAGTGGTGAGTGATGGAAGGCAGGTAGAAGGGGAAACAGAGACATGTAGATGTGACTCATATTAGAAGTTTTGTTGAGGGGGGAGATGAAAATAAAAATAAAAAAAATAATTAAAAAAAAAAGACATCCTGTCCAAAAAAGAAAAAAAAGTCAGTCTAAGGGAATGAAGGGGACTGGGAACTCTATGAAACGGACAGTTTACGAAGACAAACATTTTTTTTTCTTTAATCTTCTAAGACAGTTTACGAAGACAAACATTTTTTTTTCTTTAATCTTCTAAGTAAAAGATAATCATTTAAAAATTCTCGATGATTTTCCCATTACATAAAGTCTAGAATAGAGGTTTCATGGAGCAACACCTAGGAAAACCCCTCTGGGATTTTTATTAATGCTATTTCACTCTCAACTGGAGCTCCAAATTCTTATTTCATAATGTTTCTTATCATTTCACAACCTTGCACCTGCTCGGTAGTGTAGTATTATGTTTTCAGCTAGGTAATTGAAATCTAGTTCCCTCCATAACCCCAGTGTCTCTGTGTCTAAACATAAATGGGAAACACAGGATAACTTAATGCTACATTTTGCTACATTGAATCCTGTTCATAGTAAATTATGACATATATTATCTCTGCATTGTTTTTCCAAATCAAGTAAGATCTTTTTAGAGAAAATTTACCACCAAAAATCACCAGTAATAAAATAATGCCCACAGAAATATTATTCATTTCTAGCACACAATACATACATGCTTTCATGCATACATGCAAAACTAGCAAAGAGTTATTTATGACTTACCTTGTGAAAATCTAATACTGGGCCTGGAAATAAAGTGTTAAATATATACTACTATTTAAAAAAAAATCTAATTTTCTTGTTTACAGTAAGTGCCATCTTTCTATCTTAGGTGTTCTCCAATTTCTTGAGAAATGCCATGCATATAATTTGTAGTAATCTCTCTTTTCCTTTATCCCTTCCTTTGATCTATAACTTGCACAACGCTGATTTCATTCCTATTGCATAGATCAAAGCACATGCTAAAAATTTGAAAGTGTTTGACCAGTAGATTCCCCTGTATCATAAATGATGCATGTCTGGTAACTATTCTCCCTGAAGATGTGCACATCCATTCAGAAGCACAGTCAGAAGAAATGTAGTTTTGTATTGTGCTTATTCATTAGGAACTACATAATACTTGATAATACTTGCCTGCCTTTATTCTGGTGAATGATACAAGTTAGATTCATTAGTTCATTGTGATTTTGAAGTGATAAAGACTTTGCTGTTATCATTTAAATACAATAAACTAGAAATATTAATATGATGTGGATTATCCTCCAAACCATTTGGTTTTCCAAAAGCACAATACTTCATGCAATACTTCAATACTTTCCACTATAGTGCTTTCTCTGTTTTCAAATGCCAAGCTTATTGTTTCTTATTATCCTCTAACATAAATTTAAACATGTTTGGCAAGGGTTTGGTGAGCTTCAAACCATTGTAATTACGTCCCTTATTGATGTTTACATGTCTTCATCTTAGGGAAGGTTTTTTTTTTTCCTTCTTTTTTGGTAAACCAAAATTTTTTGATAGTACCATAATATATTTACAGCTTCTTTGGTACCAGAGAAGATGCCAAATTATTTTAGGTAATTAATCATTTTATTGCTACCTTACCTACTTACCTAAAGCCATAATTTTTACAAGGAAGAGACTTGCAGTTTGAATATTTAAGATACTCATTGCTGTTGGGTTATTTATTTCTTCTCAGTCTTTTTGATGGAGACATACCCACATACTTTGGGCTTCTCTCTCCCTCTATCCGTCCCGCCCCTCTGTGTGTATGTGTGTGTGAATAGAGGAGAATCAGTAAACAATTATGGCAGGCTATATAAAAGATATCAGGGTTTTAACAACTTTACATCTGTATTTCTTTTGTGGTTAGCAGAAAAATTGGTTTTCCTGTTGGCAGATGCTGGAATTGACAAACTCAGAAAATCCTGTGATGAGTTGTTTATTGTTTCCATCATCCAACATCATGCTCTTTATACTATCAATGGAATAGTGTCTCTGTACATTTCATACAATGAAGACCCAACTCTCATTGTTTCTATATTTGGAAATAAGGTCTCTTAATTTGTAGTACTGATAGCCATAAAAATGGAGACACAAAACACAATTAAACACACACTACACACACACACACACACACACACACACTGTGTGTGTGTAAGAACACAGGAGAAAATACCCTTCAGAAAGCTAAAATTTTCCCAGAGAACATCATTGAAATATTTTAATTTTGAGCATCCGGTAATAACTAAACAGTGAGAAAATAAAGGTCTATAATTAGTGTTCTTAGTGGTACCTGAAGCAGATGATCATACAACTATGCCAAATTAACATTTCTAATAGCACCTTCAAACTTTAGAAGTCAGTCAGCCACTTTTGCAGATACCTTCCGCATTCATTCATTTTTCATCAGGTAGGCATTTAGTCCCCATATAGTCTTTAGATCACTGTCTCTGTAGTTATCTTGATGTCAGGTTGCTCTTGGTGGATTCCTGAGTAAAGCCTGAAGTAAAAATAATCTATAACCTTTAACTTGTAGCTAAGTGTGTAGCTCTGCCTTTGTGCTTAAAAGTCATATTCACAATATATAACAAACACTTTTGGTTTGTGTTTCCCCTTCATTATCTTTAATGTGACTCTGCTCATTTTATGTCATTATTGCATCTCTGTCATGAAGATTGATAATAATAGCATATCATTTGCTTTAGACATCATCCATCCTTTCCACCAAATCACAAAAAGACAATAATTTTATTAGAACATAAATGTAACTGTTGCCATCCCATGTTAATACATATGGTTATATGGAATGATTTTGCAATATCTATTTATTCTTAAATAAAGTGAACATCCCAAATACCTTAATTCAAGTGAAGACTAGGACCACACTTGGCTTATAGATGCTAAGAAAAAACATATCTTGTGAATATAAAAATTAGTTTACAAGGACATAACTTTTCATACAAATAGTATTCTGGTGTTTACAACCACTATATGCCTGGTAGGATAGAATGACATTAAGAATAAGATGCATACTTTCAGATTTCTTATTTATAAAAAGCTCCTGAGTATATGACAGCAAGAGGATTCACATGTCTCATTCTCCGATGCAGCTGTGGAGTCTCTAATATGTCCCAAGTCTGGTCCTGGCATGATGTCTCTAATCCAATGATTGTGACCTCAAGAGTATGCACCAGTTATGTGTCACTGTGAAAACTCAACTTCTTTCTCTCAGCTAGAGCTTTACTGTAGAAATACTGCTATGATTGAGAAGGTTGAATTCGTTTTTTGTGGTTATGGATGAAAGATAATCATTTACATATATAACAATCCAACACAACTTTATCATAAAAGCTGTAATCTTATTCAGAAGTAAATTTGTTCTCAAGAAATTTTTGAGCAAGGTTTAAATCATTGACGAGGGACATACAAACTTTTCAGGTCAGTTCATTGAATGGAGATACTTGTGTGTGTGTGTATGGAGAGAAAGAGAAAATAAACATTTTTCTTTAGTTTTAGAAAGATAACTACTATACAACAGGGTTCTAGAAAACACAGCTCTATAAAACACTATAGCCTTCCCAGAGCTATTGTCTGTAATTTTTCTTAAAAAATAATACATCAAATTTGGAATCTACATGGTTGTGAAGACTTTTGCTAATATATAAATTATCTCTCTCTCTCTCTCTACACACACACACACACACACACACACACACACACATATGTGTGTGTGTGTGTGTGTGTGTGTGAAATTTATTGAGTGTATGGGCACATGGGCATTGTGAATCAGTTTTTTTTTCATCAAGGGTTCTAATCATTTGCAGACACAAGACAAGTGAAACACAACTCTGACTGAGGAATTTTGTGACTTACAAAGAGATGTTACCATAACTATGATACAAGGAGAGATAGAAAACATACTACATTTTGATTACACTTAAAAATAGTTTCCTAGGGCCCAAAAATATGTGAATTGAAAACTATAAACCCATTATATGTGCTTCAGGCAATAAACTAAAACACAATATAGTTTTTAAAGCCTTCCTTTTACATTTGGAAATATTTAATTTTCTTTAAATACTTCAGCTATCTCTTTAAACTTTCAGGGCTTAATATTCTAGAAGATAACATGCTTGTGACGCTGGAGTTGTTTGTCTAGTTTGCACAATGAAACTGTAATATGCTGGCTTAATTTGGTGCCTATGAAGCGAAATAAAAACAAAAGTCCAGATGCCTATAATTTTATAACACTGCAAATATATAAGAATTAAAATATGCAACATGGTGAACAGCTCACAGGTGTTTGGCAAAAAAAAAAAAAAAAAAAAAAAAAAAAAATAAGAGTTTACTTTCCAGAATGAGGTAGACAAAAGAAAATCAAAGCCAGGGCTCCCTGGCATGTTGCCTGGGAGACCAGACAATCAGAACGCACAGAAGTCATGAAGCTTTAACACCATGTTTTCTGAAGCCTTTTAATTATTTTCTTAATGGCATACTTTTCTAATCAAAATGTTCAAAAGATAAGATTTGTAACATGAAATACTTAAACGGTAAAAATATTAAGTCTGTGATAGCATGGTAAGACATCCTTTGCTTGTGCATTCCGAAGCATCCCAGCACCTAAATTATTTAATTAGAAGAAGGATGTGGTAATGATTTTCCTCTTTCAAACTTTAAAACCTGTCCATGTGACACAGCGTTTGATAAATCAGTGCTATTGAGACTCTCTTATCAGGTCCTGCCAGGTTCCCTCTGTCTCTTATCTTTGCTTGCAGTGGCTCTTGGGCTCACCTCCAGATTCTTCTTGTCATAGTAACTGCAGATTATTGCATCTCAAAATGACCAGGCATATCCAAATTGAGCACATCTGTTGATTCCTATAGACAGATTCTTATAGACAGATTCCCGCAGCTCTGAACACCATATCTCACCAAAGTTGCCCCTCGGACAGCCATGCACAGTCAGATGAAACTAAATTTCTGTTTGGGAAATATTTTTCCAGGTCACCCTATACCAATCTTGACTACATTTATAAAGTGATGGACACTAAGATCAATAACCGAAGAAGTGATTTTTTTTCTGCTACTAAGTGTGACCGAAATGTTACAATTCAGTGATTGACTAGAAAATATGACTTGCTAGAAAATGTGTTAGCTGCATTTAGTATATTTGTGTATAAATCTAAAACAAAGTAGTTTGAAAGACTTTTAAAGAAGACAAAAGAGGATGGGAAGGAACTAAATAAATTACTTATTAATGCTAAATTGAATGATTAATTGAAATATCTTGGTGCATATGTAGTTCAATGAGAATATTCATTATGTTCTATTTTCCTCAATAAAGTCAAAATGCTTCTATTATTAAGGATAATAAGAAGACATTTTATGCTGACAACATAATCACATGTGTTTACATTAATATCTATTAGTAGCTTTTATTGAAAATAGATTCTCTTCTTATACAGTACAATATATCCTGATTATAACTTCCCCTGCCTCTATTACTCCCAGCTTCTCCTCATCTCCCCTCCTCTCCAGGTCCACTTCCTTTCTGTCTCTCATTAGAAAAGCACAGGTTTCTGAGAGATAACAGCAAAAATGACAGAGTATAATAAGATGAAGCAAGAACTATCATATTGAAGATGGGCATGGCAACTCAACAGAAGGGAAGGAGTCCCAGGACAGGCACAAGAGTTAGCGTTCCATTTGTTCTCACAGTCAGGAGTCCTTTAAAGATGCTAAGCTAACAGCTATAATATACACCAAGGACCTGGTATAAGATCCATAACAGCCCCGTGCTTGCTGCTTCAGTCTCTGGGAGTCCTGTGTGCCTAGCTTAGTTAATTGAGAGGTTCTTGTTCTCTGGGTGTCCTCCAACCATTGTGGCTCTCATACTCTTTCTGTGTCCTGTTCTACCGGCATCTCTGAGCTCCAATGAGAGGAATTTGACAGGGAATTCCCATTAAGCTCTTTCTCTGCATAATGTCTGGCTGTGGCTCTCTGCCTCGGTTCCCATCTGCTGCCAGAGGAAGCCTCTCTGATGATGAGTGGATATGGGAGTGATCTAAGAAGTATAGCAAAATATTGTCACGAGTAATTTTATTGATATAGAATACTTTTAATTTCTTACGTTATTTCTGTCATGGCCCAGTAGTTATTTAAGGGAGAGTTGTTCAGTCTCCATGAGTTTATTTTTGTTGATATTTAGCTGTGAGTTATATCAGTTTTCTTGTATTAGTGGAGACTTGCAGTGTGTCCAAATATATGGAGAAATTTCCTTGAGGTGTGGAAAAGAAGTACAATCTTTAGTTTTTGGATGAAATGTTCTGTAAATATCTTTTAGGTCCACTTGGTTTATAACATCTGTTTGGCTCTCATATTTTTCTGTCTAGTTTTTTTTTCTAGATGACCTGTCCATTGTTGATGTGAGTTGTTGAAGTTTCACATCATTATTGTGTGGTGGGTAATAAGTGGTTTAAACTATAGTCGTGATTCTTTTATAAATGTGTATGCCCTTGCTTTAGAGTCATAGATAGATAGTAAGAATCGAAATGTCATCTTGGTGGGGTTTTCCTTTGATTAGTACGTGTGTTCTTCTGCATCTCTTTTTTTTTTTATTAATTTTGATTTAAAGTCTATTTTGTTATATATTAAAATGGCTATAATACTTTGCTTCTTAGGTCCATTTGATTGAGATATCTTTTTCTAACCTTTTATTCTGAGGTAATGTCTGTCCTTGATGTTGAGTGTGTTTCTTGAGTTCAGCAGAAGGATGGATCTTCTTTTCACATCCATTCTTTAACTGTGTCTTTTAATTGGAGAATTGAGACATTTGACATTGAAAGATGTCCATGACTAATGATTGTTGATTCTTGTTATTTTGTTGTTGTTGGTGTGTGTTTCTCTGTTTTTTATTTTGCTGGTATGATATTATTTATTTTCTGCATTTTCTCAGGTTTTAATATCTTTAGGGCTGGATTTGAAGACAGATATTGTTTAAATATGACTTTATCACGAAGTATATAATTTTGTCTGTCTATGGTGATTGAAATTTTTCCTGGGTCTAACAGTCTTGGCTGGCATCTGTAGCCTCTGTAGCACATCTGTCGAGTCCCTTCATGTTTTAGAGTTTCTGTTAGGAAGTCAGGAGTAATTCTAATAGTCCTGCATTTGTAAGCTACTGTTCTTTATTCCTGGCAGCACTCATACCTTTTTCTGTTCTGTTTTAGTATTTTTATTTTGTATGTGATGAAGGGAATTTCTGTTATTGTTTAATATATTTGGTGTTCTATATACTTCTTGAATCTTCATAGACATCTCCTTCTTTAAGTTAGGGAAATTTTCTTCTGTGATTTTGTTGAAAATATATTCTGGGCCTTCAATCTAGGATTCTTCTCCTTCCTCTATTCCTATCATGCTTGGATTTGGTCTTCTTCTAGTGTCCCATATATCCTGGATGTTTTGTGCTAGGAGATTGTTAGATTTACCATTTCCTTTGACCAATGAATACATTTCTTCCAGCATATATTCTTGCCTGGGATTCTTTCTTATATTCTGTTGGTGAATCTTGCCTCTGTAGTCTCTATTCTTTTCCCTAAATTTTTCACAAATTAAATTTAATTAATTAAATTTCCTATTAATGCTTAATTGAATGACTAATTGGACTATCTTGGTACATATATAGTTTAATGGGAATATTCATTATGTGCTATCTTCCTCAGCAAACTCTAAATGCTTCTATTATTAAGAATAATAAAAAGACATTTTATGTTGGTGATTTAATAATGTGTATCTTGGTATATTAACACTAAGACCTCATAGCAATTAGGATCTTAATGGACTGTAAACATCACTGTGTACCACTGATTAAACTGGAAAAAAAAATGTGCTGGTTCTACAGAGGCTGTGTATAAGTTATTGCAAGGTGAAACCTTGGCGTCTCAAATATATGTATATGTGGTGGGGATGTCCTTCTGTTTGCTGTAAATATGTTTCTCTTATCGGTTGATGAATAAAGTTGTTTTGGCCAATGGACAGGTAAGGATGTAGCCAGGCGGGAAGTATAGGCGGAACTACCAATCTAGGAGAATTCTGGGGAGAGGAACTCAGGAAGTAAGTCACATGAAGATGCCATGTAGTTACTGAGAATACAAGAGCCTTGAGCATCACCAGTAAGCCAAGACCATGTGGAGATACAAAGATTAAAAGAAATGGGTTAATAATTAAGAAAGAGCAAGCCAATAAGAAGCCTGACCCCTCAGCCAAAGAGTGTATACTTAATATAAGACTTTGTATTTATTTGTGACTAAATAGCTGCAGGAGTATCCTCAGAAACTTCTGTCAGCATATATGTATGTTGTATGCATATATGTACAATTTACTTAATTATTTTAGACTATTCATGACTCAAGGTATGTGACAAAATATTTTGTTCTTTTAGGATGTTCAAGAGTTTGGAGACAATTCAAGTACCATAAAACTCATCTTAAAATTATCTTACCACTAATGGTAAATGATACATATATCCTAGGGTTTACACATTCTCACCAGGCTAACAGGACAGCATGGTTCATCTGGACATATCTAGCACTGATAAGATAAAACATGCCAAACGAAACAGTAGCCAGGAAAGTAATGCTACCCAGATTGTCATTGGTGAGCATGGGTCAGTTCATGTGACGATTGCCTTTGTCTGACCAGTGTGACTGTTTCCCACAAATTCCATAAATTAGAAATTAAATGCTAGTTTTTGTAGGTAAGTGTGCTAAATTTTATGTATACACACACATACACACACACACACACACACACACACGTATATGTGTGTGTGGGCTAGGATATTTACATAAATTACATAAATTACTTTCATAAAGTAAATACATGAAAAAATTTTATCACAAGGCTGGCTGCTTCTTTAAACTATGTGCAAATGTAGTTCTATCTACATTTGTAGTTCTACCCCATTAAAATATTTGATAACTGTTAATTTATAATAGGTGTAGGCAAAAATGGAAGAAAATTTAGAAAATAGTACAATTAAAATTTACGTTAATTATTTCTATTTTCAATGTTACATACAATTACTGTTTTATTTAAGAATTTTAACAATTATTTGGGTTTGCTTTTTATATTGTCTCTAGAAGACAAAATATTTATCTATTTAAATGTATTATACAGGATATATAAAATATCTTTGAGGTGACTTTTGCAATTATTATAGTATAGTATATTTTAATACATATGTTATTAAACTTTTGAAATGTTTGAAACTATACTATTATAGGCTAATGTAGAATTAGAACTTATTCAACAAAAGTGAAATATGCCTGGTACTAGAAACCTAGCCAACTTCCCAGAACTAGTAAAATAATGCATCTTAGAAATGAATGTACAAAACAAGTTTACTAGACTAGCTAAATTCCTTAACACATTTTTTTTTTTATTATTGTTATACCCACAGATAAGTGTCGCAGTCTGTTTTTGTCAAAGAAGTTTCTCTTCATGGAAGATGGAGACCACTGACACCACAGTTCCGGGATCTATCACTCAGCGTAGTGGATGATGCCCCTATCAACAAGGCCCTGGGAGAAATGTGCATTGTCACTAGGGTACATCCTATGAAGGCTCAGTTAGCTGGGAGATTGGCAAACACTATCTCATATGGGCCAGGCTCAAGAGAAATGACAAATTTTCTCTGCAGTCTGAGTATGCATGCTTATGGATGACTGATCCCTGTATACAGAGACTAGTTACTGTGGCATCTCCTCCAGGATATTATATCCTGAAGACATGACTACAGAGACTCTCTTCAGAGAGTAAACAATCCTTAAGCATGTATGCTACATAATAATAATAAAAAAATAAAACAATGCAGCTCCAGGTTGTGGTGGTAGCAACAGTGGTAGAATACCATCTGATCCTAGTTTCATTGTACATGTACTTGCTTGTCTGTCCTTTCTTAGTTCCTAAGAAAGATTCTGGAGCCTAAGCAAATTAAGCCATGGCAGATCAGAGAATATCAAGGAGGAGAAAAGTAGAAGTATTATAAGCATCCAAATACCAGGGAGTCTGCTATAAATCTGTTTCTCCTAGAAATGGCTGCATAAACATGATTGGAACAATAACAATATCAGCAGACATGATAACTTGAAAATGGGACTATTTTTGTGGGCATGCCATCCCTAGAAAGGAACTACATGCTATGAATAATGACTGCTAGGAGAGAATTATCATCTACAAAATGGTCAGTCCTGAAACTGTGTGCATGCAAACATAAACTGCACTCAGCAGATTGTATTCATGTGTTTGTTCGTGTGTGTGTGTGTGTGTGTGTGTGTGTGTGTGTGTGTGCAACAAATAATCAAATAAAGAGGTTTTCAATATTTGAGGGGGGTTCTGGGAGAGGTTTGAAGGGGCAGGGAAAGATCTGAGGGGGGATGGAAGGAAGAAAGAGAAAGAGAAGAAAATATTTTAGTATGTACATTCCTTTAAAACACACTAAAAATACTTCTCTGGGATATAGCATTGCTATTTATATGAGTACAGTAGTTTCATTTAGAAATTCACTTTCAAGTAACCCAGGTTCCTAAATATTTGACATGTCTCTAGTGAGGTTTCCATTAGATTTCTTTGACGAGAAATGCAAAGTAATTCGGGTCTGTGAAGATTGAAATCTTCAAACTAATTTTCAGAACCAACATTAACAAGCTTTAAATACAATCTACATAGAAGTTTCCCTTACAATCTAGTGACATTAACTTCTTCTTAATTCACAAAAAACATACTTCAGTCATCTAAATAATAATTTCCACAACTCTTTTCCAGAATTATTTTGAACATTTTATTTGAAATGTTGTGGCCCAAAAATTCATTTTATGTGATTTCTATTTTTTTTTTTAATTTTAGTTTTAGGCTTAGAAATTATAGACCCAATAGTATTTGCCCCAATACTCAAGGACAGTCTCTGTTCACATGATCATGTCTGTGTAGAAACTGAAGTCAGTCAGTCTTTAAAAGCACCTGCCACAACAACTGGACATCAAAGCATAGACGGATCAAGCCACGTATCAGAAGTCACAGGTGCCAAGAGAGAACTCCGCTCCCGTGAAGGAAGTTAGTTCTATTTCGATGCTGCTCTCTTTGACCTGCATTGCCTCACGACACTGAGTAGCACCTGTTAAAAAGAAGTGCCAAAGTGTAAATATTTGAACAGACGGAAATGACTTCCTTTGCCAAAAGCTTAAGTTGTATTGCAACAGCCGGCAGTATCATCAGTGATGGAGGGCCATTTGGAGTGTTGAAATTTGCTTTAATGTGGAGAATGCTCACAAAAAGAAATGTTGAATGCTCTCTCACAAGGCCAAACATCATGTTAGTAGAGAATGGATTTCCCGCCATTCCAGTAGTACAAAGCAGATGGGATGTGAGTATGAAATAGCCTGCATCCTACCATTATTCCACAAGAGGTTTTATTATTATTTTTTAATCTTCATTTTATCTCCTGTGTTTCTCTTTTACCATTCAGATTTGTGGGAAAACAACATGCATTTGGAACATATTTTCATTTATCATTGAATTCCTCGGAAATACTTATACAAACAATAAAATTGATCACTGTTCCTAGGCTACATGCATATGCAGCATGCTATTCCATTGCATAGTGTAGGTCATTTCTATATGCTAAAATCTTTGGACTGGGAACTGGGATCAATATGTAAAATAAGAAAAAAAAACTTGACCCAAGTAATGCCAAAAAAAAAAAAAAAATTAAAATCTTTGGTACTGTCGCTATCAAAAAGGAAACAAAACACCAACCCAGATACAAAATTTTTGATCTACAGAGCTGTCATGCCAAAAAAAAAATATTCTAGGGCAGAGGTGGCATAAAGCTTGTATGAATAATCAACCAATATTAATTTGGTTTAAAGCCCCCTTAGTGAAATGAAACCCATAACTGAAACTGCTTTAGGGACTAAGAATGTGAGATTAGATGGATAGCCCAGTATCCTAGGGTACAACAAAATACTACTGGTCTAAATAAAAAAAAAAAAAAAAAAGCAATAAAATTACTCATAATGATATTCTTCTATACTCATAAATCAATGGCCTATTCAATCATCATCAGAGATACTTGCTTCTATAGCACAGGGGAATAAATATAACAACCCATAGCCAGATACTATCAAATTCCTTCCCTCAGTGGTCAAGCAACCCCGTAGGAGAGGAGGGAGAAATTACGGACCACAGGGATGGAGGACACCAAGAAAATAAGGCCCTCTAAAGAACAAGATCAAAGTTCAAATAAACCCACAAAGACTGAGCCAGTGTTTGTGGGGATCCATCAGGTCCTCTGCCTATAAATTTGCCTTATTACTTTTAATTCATTTTGACTTTTGTAATAACAATCAGATTACAAAAATAGATTTTCCAGTGCTCAAACTTGTTGTTTGATAGTATCATTACTTTTTAAGTGTTGCTAAATATTAAGATACAAGTTGTGATTCAAATGTCCCCATTTTCCACCTACACATTGCGTATGGTCTTTGGGTTCAGTGGTATGCATGAAGCCTAGCCCCTTAGGTTAGCGATTTCTTCTGAATCATGAAAACTATCTGCTTGAGACCCTTGTTTATTTTATGCCATGGTTGTTTTTCCAGAAATAAGTCTAGAAGTAGTGATTGGTTTCATCTGTTACTTTCATATTTTATTTTTATGTATAAAGAAATAATGTTTTGATAATTTATTTACGTTTTTTTGACATCATACTTTAATTTTAACATTTCCACCTCCCTTTTCCTTCCTCCAAACCCTCCCATACACTCCTCCACAATCTCCTTCAAATTTGTGTCTTCTTTTTCTTTCAGTAATTGTTATTGCATACATATCTATATGTATATATGTATATATTCCTAAATATAAACTGTTCAGCCCATATAATGCTGACTTTTTGGTACTGGAAAAACCAATGTTTACATTCTTCCCTAGGGAGAGACAGCCCTTTCATTCTGAGCTTTCTTTCTTTGCCTATAGATCCTGGGCTATATTGGGGCCTCATGGACTCTTCTCCATCCATCTTGGCATTTTCATTGGTGCTACCCTTGTTCAGCTCATATTTGGGTGGTAACGTTGGTGAGATGTTCTGGTTGTAACTTCTAATTTACTAGGAGACAATCTTACACCAAACTTCCAAGATCCTCAGGTTCTTACATTTATTTTTTCTGCTCCCTCCTCTATAATTTCTTTCTGTTTTTTAAATTAAACTTATTCATTTATTTTACATCCCATCACAGGTTCCACTCCTCCTGTTAATTTCCTCCACCTCCCCTCTGTGTCCCCCAGTCAACTCCTCTGTTTCTATTCAGAAAGGGGAAGGCCTCCTGTGGGTGTCAACAAAGTATGGCATATAAAGTTGAGGTAGGACTAAGTTTTTCCTCTCATATTAAGTATTGGTAAGCAAACCATTGTGAGGAATAAGTTACCCAAAGCCTGCCAAAGCATCAGGGACTATGAGTTCCCCAAGTAGACCAAGCTATTCAACTGTCTCCCCATTGTGGAAGGCCTAGGTCCATCCCATATGGACTCCTTAGCTACTGCTCCAGTGTTTTTGTGAGCTCCTATGAGCCCAGGTTGTTGTCTCTTTGGCTTCCCTTGTGATGATGACCTTGACATAATCAAACTGAGGCTAAAATTAGTAAAATAGAAACAAAGAGGACAATACAATACAAAGAGAATAATCAAGCAAGGAGTTGGTTCTTTGATAAAACCAAGATAGACCGACCCTTATTCATAAGACACCAAGAGAGTATCCAAATTAATAAAATAAAAACAAAAAGGAGACATAACAACAGACAAGGAGAAAATCTGTAGAATCATTAGGTCATACTTCAAAGACTTGTATTCCACAAAATTGGAAAATCTAAAAGAAATAGACAAATTTCTTGATAGCTATCACATTCCAAAATTAAATCAAGACTATAGAAACGATTTAAATAGAACTATAGTCCCCCAAGAAAATAGAAACAGTCATTAAAAATCTCCCAACCAAATAAAGCCCTAGGCTGGATAGTTTTCTCACAGAATTCTACCAGTATTTCAAAGAAGAATTAACACCAGGATTCCATCAATTATTCTGTACAATAGAAACAAAAGGAACATTTGCAAATTCTTTTTGTGAGGTTACAGTCACATGGATACCCATACCACACAACGACTCAAAAAAAAAAAAAAAATTGCAGACAAATTTCCCTCTGGAACATGGATCCAAAAATACTCAATAAAAGTGTCAAACAGAATCGAAGAACACTTCACAAAGATCATCTATCATGACCAAACAGGTTTTATCCCAGAGATGCAGTGATGGTTCAACACC
Organism: Phodopus roborovskii; assembly: GCF_943737965.1. NCBI lineage: Eukaryota > Metazoa > Chordata > Mammalia > Rodentia > Cricetidae > Phodopus > Phodopus roborovskii. The sequence goes on from NW_026126618.1 coordinate 11,058,751, forward strand.
CAAAAATTATGTTTTATTTTTAAACTATAGATTTGTTTGTGAGAAAGTAATCTACCATGGGTATGCTCTTATTGTAATCAAAACCTTTGGTTTCGTGTCCATAATTTTCACCTCTTTAAGAAACATTCTAAGGCCAGATAGGGTTGATATCACCAATAACACCAATAAAAGGAGGAGGTGTAGATCATTAACAATAACAGTCAAAATCTCAAAAGGTGTATTCCTTGTAGACAGAGGTGAGTCTGAGGATATAAGGCCTGGGGCATTTATATCTTCATTGCTTTCACAATGCTCTAGGAGTGAGGATGTCTGATATGGTTGAAAACTGTAGATTCCCACTATGCTAGATCACACAGGGTTTCCATTTATTACCAAGAAAGACTTCCTGTTTCCATAGAAGGACTGAAATAGCATTATCTTTAAGGATGAAACTCCTTCCAGGCATCCATTCCTCAACAGAGAAGTTGCGTCCCCACTGGGAGCTTGCTCTGCCAAGGTATTTTCCTCCGTCAGTTTACATGGTTCCTGAAAATTCACTGGCTACTTTTGTATCAGACGTTTGACATTTGCCACGTATAATAAAGTGCTTACATCTTCCATAACTCATAATGAGTTCAACATCACTGTCTGTGTCAGTCTGTCTTTTAAATATCATACACATACTCTATTCTTTGCCCATGATTGCCACAGCTCTGAAAGTGTGTTTCTTTGGGTAGTCTTCAACAAGGTTATTAGAAGTCTCTGTATGATAGATTCAGGTTGTTTCTCTTGGAGTCTATCCTGGTCTTCTTGCCCCCAATAGAGCAGAAACTTGAACAGCTTCTGTCACTTTTCTCTTGTACTTGAGCATCATAGCTCCAGTGGAATGGAAAATGCCTGACCGCTGCGCAGCAACCATCACTGACGTTCCACTCTCATAGTCCTTAATCACTTTTTAATTTAATTTCCAGGAAAATCACTTCATATGACCTCCTGCTGACAGTGTGAGCAATGGAGGTTTTATACTAAGGGGCCATGATTAATAAAACGACTGAGATCAAATCAGATGCACAAAGAAAAGATGCTGCCAGAAGACTAGCTAAGCACAAGATAAATGAAGCTACTATCCATGCAACACAGCATTACTTCTTTTGCTAATAAATATGAAACAAGTATAGTAAAATGATAACAGTAAAATTTTGTAAATATATAAACCGGTAGCATAATAATCTATTATCCTAGCCAAGTATTAATGAACTGTATATTATAATATTACGGATAGTGTAATTTTGCAAGCCAGGTGGTAAATATGTTTAAATTAGTCTTATCACAGCATTAGAAATATATTGTTGTTGTAAGCAAAAGCTTTGACAACACTAAGTGATGTGAATTTTAAACTTCATTCTAATCTTCAAGACATCTGTCATAAAGAAGATCACTGACTGAAAAATTGCTGAGTAGTACATAAGTGCAGACACATACTTTGTTTAGTCCTTTTCCCTTACAAGAGCCTACTAACAAATTAGTGACATGAACCACTTTTACTGTTAAGAATAAAGAGGCAAGGGCTGGAACCGTGCATGTGAGGCACATCCTGGTCACACAGTGTTGTGGGTGATGGAAGGCAGATGGATGGGGAAACAGACCTGTAGACGTAACTAACATTGAAAGTTTTATTGAGGGCAAGTAAGAAAATAAGAGAAGGGAAGAGAAAAGAAGAAAAGTGGCACAGAGGAACAGAAACAGACAGAAGGCAGAAGAGAAAGAAGTTGGGGAAGATACAGGAAAAGTCCTATCTGCTGCTTTAGACGAACAGCAGGACAGAGAGAACGGAAGTGGGTGGAGTTTTTCTTTTCAAGTTCCAGAGTACATACACGTGCCATATGCAGGTGGGTGAGAGGCAGGAGAAGCTTGGCCTGGATTACAACACTTACCAGAAAATGCAAGGAACTACAGATTATTGAACCTAGGCCAACTTTTAAATTTCCCTGCTCAGTGACATTGGAATCATTCCCAATGACATCTGGGCAGGGGTATATGGTGGGTGAGGATGATCAGTGCATACACTTAAGCTCTAGAACCCTCACTCATGTACTTGCCAGAGTGATACCATTCATACCTACTTTGGAAATTTCATCTAAGTCGTGTTATCCTCTCCCAAAGGATCGGGGATTATTGTGAAGAAGTAGCCAGACTATGAGAGACAGTGGTGGTAGATGACTACAGCAGACATCATTTCTGGACACAATAGAGGAGTTGAGTTGACAGTGGTTGTGACAGCATGTACAATGCCTGTCAGGCTCAGGCCTGACAGAATCCTGTTGTGGAGTGGGAAGAGGACACAGATTCCACTGTGAAGTTTCCTGAAGAGAGAAAGTCAGTTTGCTTTGAGGTTGTGAGCACCCATAGGGTGTTGGCTATATATTCAAGATTATCTGGAGATAAATTGGATTCAATGACTTAAATAAATAAATAAATAAATAAATAACACAACACACTAAGTTGGGTAATCAGGCAGGGGAATGAGTTGGGAGGGAGGGGTGATCAAGATCAAATTACATTATATAGTAAAAATAAAATGTAAAATTTCATTTTCGAATGCTATCTTGCAACATTTTTCTTTTAAATACTACCCTTTGCTAAATTGTGGTTTGGGGTGCAGTTTGAAAGCTGTAGAAAATTCCACCATTGTGAATACTAGTGACTTCAAAATTGTTACTTAATTTATTTTCCTTTCAGACAATATCCTGTGCCTGCTCTTCACTCCAATATCTCCTTTGCTGCCTCTGATTCCTTGTTTTCAGTTTGTTCAATTCACAGGAGGAGTTCATCTCTAAGGCATCTTCCATTTGTCATATGGGGGTATCTGGGAAGACTTTCAGGCCAACTTGAGTGTCACATTCATCAATAGTTGAACTGGAGTCACGGCTACTCAAAATGTATTCAGAAACCAGGTGAGACTAATCAATATTGTTATCATCTTGAAAGCCACCACAAATCATGCATCAGAAGAGATGACACCAGCACCACTGGCATGCTCATCAACTCAGGAGACATAGACTTCACGTGTGTGTGTGTATACACATGTGTGCATGTATGTATATATACATATGTACGTATGTATGTATACATAGTTGTATGTATGTGTATATATGTATGTGTTTGTGTATGTATGTATGTGAGTATATGTATGTATAGAATGTATACATATGTGTATGTGTATATATACATATGAGTGTGTGTCTAAAACAGTCCAGTAGAGGCAATGAATCTCCTGACACTTGAGGTATGAGAATTATAGCCCTCTGCAAAAGCAGTATTTACTCTTTACCAAGACATTGATGGCTAGGGATTATGATTTCTATGTCAAATCTTAGAGACCTGTCCTATGCTAAGGCTTTAAGTAGAGCAGGCCATGAAATTTACATGCACCTTTGGTTAGATGTAATGCAGAACCTTTTGATTACAACACAATAAACTAGAGGTGTCACCACTTAATGGATATTTGAGGGGCAAGTGGAGAGTAGAATGAACACAGGTCAGAGATAACACGAAAAGACTTAAGAATGAAAATACACCTTTAAATATTGGCTAAGATGACAACTTAGCTGAATGTGTGACTGGAGTGAGCAACAGCATGTGCTGCCTGGGAAGATTCCAGTTGTACTGTTGTGCAACCAAATACCCAACCAGGCAAAGTCAATTAGGCAATGAAAACTGTATTCCAGATACTTAGAAAAACAAGCCCAGTTCAGTTCTATATAAATGAAGGGCAAAGGGGGTTAAGCTCTAGGATGAGCTCATGGGGAAGTACTCGTGGTATTCAGTGGAGATTCATCAATGGTCATGTGTAACGCATAGCAGCATATCTATGTTTAAGCCGATTGTGCTCACTCATTGTTTTCACAAAGGAAAGTACATTTTTTAAAGTGTTTGTTCTTTATTGAATTTTAAGTGAAGGCCTTGCTGTGTTCTGAGCTGACCTTGGCTTCAAGCATGCATTCCTCTTCCCTCAGTCTCTTCTGTGTCGAGTTGTACTATTTTCTCTCGTCTATGATCACTATAAAAGATGATATTATAATATGGAGCAAAACTCCCTAATTAAAATTGGTGACTTTCAAGTCTATGCTAAATACTGGGCAATAGAGACATTATTCTCTTTGATTTCACCATTGATTGTGAATATTCCCCAATACTTGAGAAAGAGAGGCTATTATACTGACAGACAGTTGAATGAATTTAACCTGCACTGCAGGACTGAGAAAATTTGTATAATGAATTCTGAACTTAATCTTCAAAAGAGAAACAACAATCAGGGGAATTTAGGAACGTACTGTGAAAAGCAATGGGTGTGAGCCTTATCCAGATTATTAGACATTCCCTTTTGGCATGTAGGTGCATCTACGTCCTTAGGCATCCTAAAATGTGAGCACAAGTCTTGCCTCCAAATATTATGATGTTGTTTTCATCATTAAAGCAACAGTCAGAGGGATGGCAATTGCCATGTTATGGAAGCTTGAGGTGTAGACTTATAAGGGGCAAAGTCATGAAGGCTCTTTTGTACCATAGTAGTTTTTCCCAGAATTCTAGAACAGCGAGTTGTCTGCATAGACATCAAAGAGGTGACAGATTAGTTTCCATCCTTCAATACAGGGTGGCCATAGCATTTTGATTCATTGAACTCTCATTTTGTTTCCATTAAATTCCATTTTTATTGTTATTATTTTTGGCTTTTCTATACAGGGTTTCTTTCTGTAGCCCTGGTGGTCCTGGAACACACTTTGTAAACCAGGCTGACCTTGAATTCACAGTGATCCCCCTTCCCCTGCTTCCCAAGTGCTGGGATTAAAAGCTTCAAGTCACTATTGCCTAGCCCACTGTATTCTTTACAAAAGGTGAATAATACCCCGTGTTGTTAGCTATTACAAGTTGTGGAGTTACTTTCCTAGATCTAAAAGTTAGTGTTTAAATTTCCCATTTAGAAGCAATGCTTTAATGAATAAATTTGCACAAAATCCTAGTTTTCATTATTCAATATGATTTCCTGATATGGTTCCTAAAACATAGGAATACTGAGTTAAAAGCTGAATATTTATGGAAATAATGATTTCTAAGTTTTCCCAAAGCAGGTTATGTAAATCTACATCCCTAATCTCAGTAAATGAAACAAATTGTTTTGGTTCCTATTTAACTTTATATTTAAGAAATATTTTCTCTTATTATAACCGTTTAAAATGTTTTATTTACTAATGTATTAGATTAAGTATAGTACCTTTTCACTAATTTATTTAAATAAACTATATTACATGAGTATGAGTTAGTTGCTATTCTCATAGCTGTAGGGAAAGTCCCAAGGAAATCAGCCTGAGGACAGTAAGGTTTATTTTGCATCACAGGTTGATGTGGGGAAGGCATGGCCATAGGAGCTTAAGGCAGCTGGTCTCCTTCCACATCAGTATGTGAACTGATTGTATCTGCTCTTGGGAAGTGGGGATGGGGAAGAGTTCTGATATTCACCTGGCTTTCTTTTTCTGTTGCAATCCAGCTCATGTTGGTGCCTATCTTCAGAGTGGTCTTCCTTATCAGTTAACTTATTTCAAGAAACATTCTCATAGACACCTACAGGAATTAATTTCCATGGCTTCAGTAGCCCATCAAATTCACAGCCAACATCACCAGCCTTCCTTATTTTTATTGAAAGGAATTTGAGTTTTTCTTCAAACTGGAAAGATGAGGTACTCATGTTCTCTCAGACACATTTATTTCTAGGCTAGTGAGTTTCAGGTAGACTCTGGTCCTCCAGTGTCCTCGTTATAATTGGGACTGTGTAAAGTCCTATAGGTTCTGACTTTTGCTACTATTGGCACACATCATGCTTTCTCATCATTTGCTTTATGTTTTCAATAAACTACAATTCTACAATCTTTCTTTTGTTTAAATATAATATTATCAATATTTATTTTATGTGTTTGTATTTGGAAAATATTCTATAATCTTCTATTATCATGGCCTCGTGCTTTTCCTGTCTGTATTTGAGTACATTTTCTGGAGAGCTAGGGGAGGTTGTAGCAGAGAATGGCTTTTTGTGTCTAGTGTATTCATCTGTGGAAACATCACTGCCAGTTGTAGTGTGGTGAGGAAGCCCTGAGCAGGTGATTTCCTAAGTGGATGTGTATTGTTAACATGGGCACAGCCACGCCATGGAATCTAACGCATCAGCTCCGTGAGAGTGACAAAGCCTTCCCTGGGTGAGGCTCTGAGGAATGACAGAGTTTTCCTCAAGGCTCTGAGTTCAGATAATTGACCAGGGAGTACAAAAGCAAGCACATGCAGCTTCCTTTCCAAGATGTTTACAGCCTAAGACTGCTAGACTACAGAGACCAACAACTCAGACTCAGACGTGCTAACCAACCCATATGCTGTAAATAATAAGTCTTCCCAGAAGGCTTCAGTCAGGGAGGCTCTCAGAAAACAAAGTAGAATTGCCTTTGTGCAATACAGTTTTTAACTCCATATAATTGTCTTGTAAAGAAAAAAAAATAGAATTCACCAAACATCACGTTTCCAGACATCTCACATCTTCCATATCATTATAAAGCCACTAATATAAAGTAATAACAACTACAATGACCTGCCACTTCACCCTATGATAATTCCCGTTGTCAAAAAGTGGGAGGGTTGTTTCGCACTAGGGAATTTCCCAGGAATTCACAAGGATGACCCCAATTAAGACTCCTAGCAATAGTAGAGAAGGTGCCTGAACTGGCCTTTTACTGTAATCAGATTTATGGCTACTCTAATTATCATCATAGCACCTTCCTCCAGTAACTAATGGAAGCAGATGCAGAGATCTATACCCAATCACTGGGCTGAGTTCCTAGAGTCCAGGTGGAGAGAGGGAAGAGGAATTATATGAACAAGGGAGGTCAAGGGCATGATGGAGAAAACCACAGAGATGGCTGAGCTCATGCACTATGGGCTGACTGCTGGGGAACTTGCATGGGACTGGACTAGACCTGCTGAATGCAGGGGAAAGTTATGTGGCTTGATCTGTTGTGTGTGGAGGGGGTGACAGTGGTACCAGGACCTGTCCCAGGTGCATGAAGTGGCTTTTTGGAGCCTACTCCCTATGGTGGGATACCTGGCTCAGCCTTGATACTGGGGGCAAGGGATGGGGAACGGCTTGGCCCTGCCTCAACTTGATATGCCAGGCTTAGTTCACTTCCCATGGAAGGCCTTACCCTCTCTGATGAGTCAATGGGGTAGGAGATGGGAAGAGGGCAGGAAATGCGAACTGTGGTTTGCATGTAAAATGAATAAAAGCATTCAAATAAAAACACTAAAGATATGTGTTAGGGAAGGTGTAGATAAACAAGTGTCTTTGCACTCTGATAGAAGGTATGCAAATTAGGAAAGCTATTATGCAAAATAATATAGAATTTCCTCATGAAATTGGAAGTTGAAATGCCATGAGATTCAGTAATTCCACTGCTGGGGCTTTATTCCAAAAGAAAAGGATTCAGTATGTCATCTGTACCTTTACATTTATTGCAACACTATTGACAATAGCCAAGAAACGTCAGTCAACTGAGAAATGGATAAAGAAAATGTGCTACATGTACCCAGTAGAATACTATTTAGCTCCAGGAGGACTGAAACAACTGTCATTTGCAGCGATTGGTTGGAACTAGAGATGCTTGATCTGAGTGAAGTAAGGCAGATAAAGAGCAGTCGCACAGGATTTTATCGATATGAGGGCTGAAACAAAATTGATGTAACAGAGTGTAGGGTAGTGATGAGCACATGATGGAGAGGTCAGAAATGGAAATGATTAGGAAAAGTTAATGTGTGATAGGTTACAAGAAGCAAGAGGTTTTGGTGTACCACTGCTAACTACTATAGATAACAACAATGAACTATGCCCTTCAAAAGCTAGAGCAGTCTTAGGTTTCCTACAAGTAAAGGATTGATGCTTGAAGAAGTTAATATATTTAACTTGATATTTTAACAATGTATACATGCATCAGATCATTGTGTTACCAAATACACATAATTTTACTGGCACCTGCATGTTATCCCTTCCCTCCTTCTCTCTCCCCCTCCCTCCCTCCCTTTTACCCTCTCTGCCCTCTCACATGCACCCTGACCACCCTCTCCTCCCATCCTCCCACCCCAATTCCATTTGTAGGGGAATGCCATCCAGGTGGGGTCATGTAGATCTGTCAGGTCATTTGAAGTAGGGACTAGGGCTTCTCTTCTGTCTCTAGGTTAAGGCAGTTATCCCTCCATGGGGGATGTGTTTGCAAGGTCCTTTTGTACACCAGGAATACATCCTGGTTCCACTGTCTGAGGTCCCTTAGATTGCTCGGTCCTTCTGGCTGAGACCCATATTCAGGGGGCCTGAGTCAGTCCCATGCTGGATTCCCAGCTATCAGTCTGGTGGCCCTTTAGCTCCTCCTTGTTCAGGTCAACTATCTCTGTTTCTGCAACCTGGTCTTGTCCTCTCCATCTGCTGTTATATCATTGGTGAGAAGTATATTGCAATATGAGAACATGCATATCTGCACTTCTTAAAGTGAATTTTATTAAAAAAAATTAGACACCTCCTTGACATACAGCAAGAGTGAAAACAAACCCTTTAGTGTTTAATATTTGGCATCCAATAATTTTGTTGCGTAGGTAAATGACTTAAAGACCATTTGCAAACAATGCAGATAAAATGATATTTATTATTGTGTACCTTATAACTTATTTGTAAATAAAACATCTTCCTTTAAGAGCAATGGAAGATACACAATTTTATTCATATACTGGAAAATTGTATGCATGTATTTTATATGCAATAAATGTAATAAAATTTATATGATATATGGTGCCTATAAGTCATGTGTTAAGGAAGGGTGTGTCAGGGGCATGGGTATATGTTTGTGTGTGTGCTTTCATGGGCACTCATGTGGAGGCTAGAGAATGAATTTAGGTTTCTTCCTTTCCCACTATTTATCCGAGATTTTTAATCAAGGTCACTCACTGAAATTGGAGTTAACTCCACAAGGGTAGGTGACTAGCATGTCCCAGGGATCCTTACATCTACTATTCCCCAGTTCTACTATGTCCATGGCTCATGCTCAGTGCTGTTTGCTGATGAGCATGGCTTTTTATGTGATGCTGTGGGTCCAAATCCATGTCTCCATATTTGCATAACAAACACTTATCTGACTGAGTCATATCATTCAATTCCAATAAAGAAATCTAAACACTACAAAATGGAAAAATAAATTGATACTGTACTACTATGTAAATCAAATTCTTTTTTATCCATGGTTATGCAATCTGCATGTAATAGATTTTTCAATTTTATCACAGGTATTCTTGTGAAGATATTTAGGAAATGGCATGAAGCACAGTCTAAAAGCTATACCCATTCATTCTTCATTTATTCACTTATTTACTCATTCATATAGGCAATAGGATCTGATCAGTGTCAGCAACACTTAGTTTTAGTGGATGAAAATACAATTATCAGAAAGCAAACCAAACTTCTGTATTTTGTCTGAAAAATTATTTTTCGTGTGTACATGAAAGACATGGTATCATATCAGACTGGTCCATATAATTATGAAAAATTTTGAAATAACTAAATACTAAGTGTGTCAGAAATTCTAAAATGTCTCCAGAGTCATCAAGCTATTGGCTGTGGATCAGATTTGAACTTACAGATGCCAGAGTCTGGATATGTGACTTCCATGGAATAGTGTGGGAGAATGTTGCCAGCACTTCTGTGGCTGTGAGAGGTTCTGTTGATTTCAACTGGATCTCACTGAAAACATCTTGATGTCATTTCTTAGCAAGCAGGCAACCACATATTTCTTATTACAGGATGTCCCTAGCTGATAAGTGTAGGATGCTTGAATAAATAAGTATGAATTGAGGCCCTATGGGACTGAGATGGTTGAAGATAAACATATAAAATATACTAGAACTTGAATGATGATGCATAAATACTACAAAGCCCAAAATGTGTGTTTTTCTTTAATCTAGCTTGTGCTGCATACATCTTTAGACCTCATCATACTCCAAACAGAGGTTTTCTCAGCTCAGAAGAAAGCTTTTAAGACACCAGTTGATAGTTGCAGAGTTTAGTGCTTTGATATATTCTCTATGCATATCATTTGTCTTACACCCTTCCTTGATTATTGACAAGGTTTTATGGCAGATGAATTGTAATTTATGTGTTTTTGCTTGTTAATTCACTGGGATTTTATTTCTGAATACTTCCAGCATTTTTAACAAAAGAGGCATGGGTTGTAATTAAGTTCCAAAATAAGTGTAGTGACTTTATTATTTACAAGTTGAAAAATGTAAGCATTGTAAAACTGAAATCAGGGTTTGGGGTGAGGAGTCTAGAAAAGGGTTATGGTAAAAAAAAAAAAAATCTGTATATTTCATTGATTTCTAGTTTTGTATTTTCACCACATTTAAAGAGGTATAGATGATTATTGAGACAGGTGGTTTGACTTTGTGTGTGTGTGTGTTTTCATGAGTGTGTATATGTGTGTCCCTGCACACATCTATGTATCTTCTTGCATGTTTCTGTGGTCAATGCTTGATTGACAGTGTCACAGCTTGTATAGGCTTCTTCTTGAACCCCCCTTTTCCTCTTTGATCCAGAAGCTGAAACAGCAGGAGGCTTTAATCTGCTTATTCTGCACCTGAACAAAGCTCTCACATGCTCTTATTCTGTTCCTCACTAGTACACAACATGTCTATCAAATCCTCAAGCTACGATATGGGGGAAATCAATTTTGCATTTTACACCCTTTTTGCAGTCACTGTTGATCCCTCGCTTCCGCGAAAGAATTTTGAAGATAACGGAAAGGTATCTTGACAACTAAAGTATTTTTTTCTCTATCTCACAAGGTCAGGCTAAAATCCATTAATTTAGCTACAGAGCTTGGAGCTGAATCAAGAAGATTGATTAGCAGGTCGGGGTTTTGTAACAGAGAAAGCAGCTTTATTTGAACTTACTATGTGCAGCTAGATGAAACAGGTCTTCTTTTCTTTCACTGTGGAGTGGGTGACATTGATATTTTAGATGGGTACAGGGATGAGAATTGGTAGTTCGATGTATAAACAAGAGATCTGGGACTGTTCAGTGCTGAGAAAAAGGAAGGCCTGGATGACAGAGAGCTGAACTCGAATTAAAAATTTAATTAACAAGCTAAATCAAATAAGTAGCATACCTATGAGAACAACATAACCATGCAATACCCATTCTTTGTGCGGATTATAATTGGTGCTTTGAGAGAGAAAATGTTGACATTCCACAGGAGATCATATAACCAGATATTAATAAACAGAGAGATACTAGAGGGAGACAGGGTATAGAACACAATTTAAAATGTAATCTTTTAAATCAGCTCAGATTTAGTTCATTTTTATAATTTAAACATAAAGAAAAATAGTGACATTTTTTAAGGTTACATACTTTTATTATTAATTTTTGGTGAAGGTTAATCAATTATTTTATATCTTTTGCATATTAGGGTTCAAAGTTATACTATTTAGAAAACAACTGTAGGTGCAGGACCTGTATTACACTCATCTCAATGTACCTGTTGATTATATGTAGCAGTGACTCCTGTTAGAACAGATGAAAGTCTAGTAACGGCAGCAGCTCCTATTTATTGTGGCATTGCCCTAACAAAGTTTCCTATAATTCATGAGGTAATTCAATTATTGCAAGATAGAGCATGCTGGCATTTTCTGAGGCAATACCATGGCTAGTTTAAATCCATGCTATGGCAGTAACAGAGTTCTTCTCCAACACATTCCTGAAGATTTGAAGATTTGATGAGGTAGAAGGAATGTTGTGAAGCTAAAAATATTAGGCGCCACAATGCTAGAAGATGAATAAGTAATGCAGTTACAAAGTCAATCAACTGTAAGTCATGGTTCCCTAAAAAAACAAGCTTAATTAGTTTGGGTGCATGCCTCATGAAACTACATGTCAAGGAACTTAATTAATTTTATTTAAAAATAGAATAAAGCTTAGATTAGAGGCAATAAAAATTCCATTGCTGGTTGGCCATTAACACTAATTCTGTTGACATGTGTGACACAAAATATCATATTTCAGGATTATAGCTTGCCACCTTGTAGTTAATGCTATGGAATCCTCTTGTTGGTCGTGTGAGCTGCATCTTACTCTGTCTTATAGCAATTCAGAGTAAACTATCCCTTTAAGAAGCACGCTATCACAAATACTTGAATATTTAAGCATATAAGTTACACTAAAATTCCTCTTGAGGGAACCAACAATTTTGCAGGACATTCTTCTAGTAAGTCAGTCCTGGGAGATACTCCTCATATCCTGTCCTGTTGAAGTACTCATTTTGGCGAATATGTCCACGTCAGTCAAAATAGCTTTTGACACTCATAAAATCAAATTTGTTCAAAGTCAAATAACTTACAAATACAGTTGATTTTTAGTTAAAAAAATCTCAGAAATATTTTCCTCTGAAGGCATCGATTACATGATTAAAGTTTTAATGTCTTAAATTCTTCAGTCATTTTATGCCATAATTAAATTTTGATAGAAATATTATTCATGTTTTCCCTAACCACTGATATAAATGTGTGAAGACAGTGTATTTAACACATTTTACAGAGTCTAACACTTGACAACAAGTTATAAAGACTCTAGAGAGAGATGTTTCATTAAAGAGTTTTAGTCATTTCTTTTCAAATTGATTTTTATTTAAATTAAAAAAAAGTCTTATTTTACATACCAATCCAAGTTCCCTCTCCCTTCTGTCCTCCCATTCCCACACCAACTCCCTTCTACTCCTCATGGGGAGTAAGGTCTCTCATGGAGGAATCAGAAATACTAACAATTTTGTAGAGAATTAAATGTATTTTAAATTCTATCTCACAAAACTTTTATATTTCTCTCTAAGGTTTATCATCTTAGGCATCATATTTCCAACGAGGAAGAAACGTCTAAATAACTATTACATGAAGAAAAGATATTATCTGTTTAACACAATGGAATCATGTATACACAGATAGATGCTAGAAAAATACCACTTTAAAGAATATTGTTTGTCATGAGCTTCCTGAAAAGAGGTAAGACAGGGTAACAAAGGAGAAATAATTTTTAAAAATGTATTTTTGACTATCTAAGAGATTAAAACATTAAACTCTCCTTTTTTGCAAGTTAGCACCATTGAATGTCAGAAATTTAAAGGAGTTCAATGTGAGAATTTAAAATCATTCACCAGTTCTGCATAAGCCCAAGCCAGACTAAAACCTTGACATGGAGGGGGCTGTGCATACAGTTATCCCTCCCCACCCCCACTCCCTCCACATTGAGAAACCACTGGTAGCTTCTAGGAGAGGGAGAGTCAACCCCCACCCCTCCCAGTCTTGCTTCTTCCTGGGGCCTGAGTCACACAGTTTCCATCATGCTTTTGCAGAGGTATTTCTACTATGCACTTTCTTTTATTAAGTAGACAGTCACCATTCTTTTTAAGAAATCGCTCAATGAGCCTAGAAGTTAACTTTTTTATTTATAGATCAAGATTCTGTTTATTTTGTAACTTATTTTTTTTCCTCTTACTAAAATTAGATCAATGTTTGTCCCCCAACTTCTTTTCTAACTGTACTACAGTTTTTTTTTTTTTTTTTTTTTTTTTTTTTTTCTCAAAGATCTGGGAATTTTGCTTCACTATATAACATTCTTCCTAAAGTGACTGTAGCACTTCTGATTTTTATGAGATCACTAGCAGGCCAGAGAGAAAAAGAATGAGATACTGGCTGACAGCATAGAAAGAGTTCACACTGGAGAAGACATTTGAGACAGAGCTTGAAAACTAAGGAGGTGGAGATGGGATTAAAGGCTCCATGGAAATGCTGAGAGTCATTTCAAGATTTTAAAAAGCAAAGGGGTGTGAAAGAGCTCTGTACAGTGTGGAAGGTGAGATGTGAGTTGTCTAATGTCTTTTGATCAAAGGCTGTAATAAGCTGACAGATGCTGAAACCTGGGAAGTAAGTTGACCTAAGTAAAGATTTTCAGCAGTTTAGCAAAGAGATATATATCAAATCCTTGTTATGATTTGCAAAAAACATTTGTTCACCTCATAGATTTACATTAATGTTCCAAGAAACTTGAAGAGCCTCAAAAAGTAAGAGGATTAAGATGTATTTATAGAGATGACATGATCCATTTTAGTAGTTAGAAGGTGAACTTAATGGCAAAGTGAAAATTTCCTAATATAACAAAAGCTAGTACTTTAAGTAAGCAGAGAAGGTACACGACTATATGAGTTTAATAGATTTGAGCTAAGAAATTTACAGTTTCCATTGCATTTGGAAGATCCTTCTCCAAAGCTACTTTTGAGAATTTCCTTTTAGCTATGTGCTAAAACTTGCTTAATACTTGGGCAAAGGGCTTAAAGGACTAGACCACACATGGACGTTTTTCTTAATGTATGTCTGTGTATCACACATGTGCTGGTGCCTATAGAAGGACTTCACTTTCCAGGGAAGTGGAGGTACAGTCAGTTCTCAGTTCTGACTCATCACATCGATTCTGGGATTCAGTGTCCTCTGAAAAAGCAGCCAGTACTCTTAACAACTGAGTCATCTCTCTAGCACGGAAGTGAGACTTTTCGATAGAGACATTATGGAAGGCAACCCACTCAACCATGATGTCATATTTGTAATGATGCTGGAAGGAATCAGTTAGGCTAGGCTAAACTTTCTAAACTGCAGAACCTGAGTTAATACATGAGTCTAATTTTGTGTTTTGACATTTTAATTTATAAGAAAAGCCTAATATATGGGCAAATAAGTACGAATGAACAAGAAGAAATTATAAGACATTACATTTTAAAATGGATAAGTAAATATTGCTTCTATACATAATAATGAGGAGAGAAGACTCATTCAAGCATTGTAGTAACACCATAAGATATCCACGGGAATGTGTGATGGAGAGGAGAAAGGAGACACAGATAATGAATATAGTGAGAGGTTTCAGACACATTGAGGATGGATTTTATTCCATGCTTGGAATATTTTGAGTATGTACTTTCTTTACTCTGTCTATAAAGAACTCAAAGATGTAAAAATCTAGAGTAACAGAATCAACTACACTTTCTAGAAAGGTTAACCTACTCATCCGGTGGAGAATGGAACTCAAGTTGATGGTATACACAAGGCTTTAGAATGGCTATTTTGGAAGGTCTAAAATATGATAAAAACATGCACATACAATATGACCTGAGAATTGAGATAATATTCTTGAGTAAAATTTGAAACATAATTATTTATAATTCATAGTAAAATAGGTTCCACACAATTATACATTTCAATATACAAGTCAATATACAATTATATATTTGGTTGGGGAACCACCACACAATATGGATAAAGGGCTAAGGGATGATTTAATGCATGTTGGACTTATTGTCAGGTATATTTATTTGTCTATAAAAATAAATGAATATTTATCAACATACATGTGACATGCTAATACATGAATGCTATTATATAACCAATAATAAGTTAAAATTTTAAACTATAAAATATACTCACATTTTTTCATACAAATTATATTATTGTCATCTATAATTATAAATTAGGAGATCTTTCTAAAAACAATTAATTCTAATCTTTTCCAAATGAAAACTTTATAAGTTATTTTTCAACTTTGAAAATTTGAAACATTTAGATGCTTTATTGGACTATAAGTACTTGTGATTGACTTCAGGAAATGTGCTATTTCCCTTTATAGATTGCTCTCATGAAAAGTCTATTTCTTACACCTTATGAAAAAAGTAAGATGACATCAATACATTGTCAACACATAGAAAATGTTTTGACTGCCTGTTGTCATTTAATAGGAAGATATCATGAAAAATAATATATAGTTGCTAAATAAAATATCAAGGAAATGCAGTTTGAAATCAGCTGGGGACTCATTAAAAACATAAATTTCTAATTGTGTATATGGAAATTGAATGAGGGTATTTTGCTGAGTAAAGAGATGTTTTGGCTTGGCTTATTGGAAATATGAAATTCTTTACTCAAATTATAACTTTTCTGAAGAAAAATAATATGCTACATTCAGATGGCTTTTATGGTGTTCATACTCTGTAATTAAAATTAGTTTGCCCTGTATGTTTTGCTCATAATGATGACAGACTAGTATATCAACTTGACTGAGCTGAAAAATACTTAGATTTATGATAAAATAAACAAACTATTCTTGTTGATTTCTTATTAATTTTGGTGAGTTACCAGATCGAAGAAATGAGATTGCTTTCCCTAAACAAGCAGATATTACCAAACTCATTGAGGATCTTTAAAAACAATGGCCTCTCTCTTAGAGCTAAGGCATGAAACTTCTTCTCTCCTTCCTTTCTGCCAAAAACCCTGACTAAGATAAGCTTTATTGATTGAAATGGGGTGTTAGGTAAAATATAAAGATCTTTCTCATATTTTTTAAAAACTTGTTTATATCTCCATTCTCATTGAATTTAGAATCTAATAAATCCTTGTCCTGTGGCAAAGACCTGTTTATAGAGCCAAGTAGCACATGCCATTTCACTTACCGAAAGCTATTTCAAAGAACTATGGGACTAAATGAACATGCATGCAGTACTACTAGTTAGTGAAAAGAAAGACACTCTCCATTCTTGAGTGACTGCGGTGATTAGTGCCACGATGAAAAGCATGGAAACCGCAGAGTTAGTGAGTCTATTATGCCACATTCATCTTGCCAAGTTTAGCCCGTGTAGAAGACAGATGGATCTTGGAAATGACAGTGGATTTTGACAGCCATTGTATCTTTGCTATCAGATATAAATTCATTTGTTGAATAAATTGTCATGTCCACTAGTCCATAGCATATAACTGTGAATATGGAAATTATTTATTTCCCAATATTAAAAAGTAACAGAAGAGTTTGCCTTTAAAGGCAAGGACAGGAAGGTACCTTCATTGTCATTCCTTATAAAACCCCTGTCCTCTGCCATGATTTAGTTTAAAGGAATTTAATTTGCCTTCCATTTCAAAATATGTAACACTGGCTCATCAAATTGAAGACATTACGATTATCGAACTTAATGAAATAGAAATGAAAATTATAGAATTAATATTTGCATGAAGGAAGCTGGGAAATATGTTCAGTAAATATTCAGAAGTCTCTTTTAATGCTGGTAAGTCTGACAACTTGAAATATTGGTTTCTTGTGAGGGAAGAGTCACTATGGCCTCTGGAGAGGAAGATTCTGACTATGGAAGAACAGCATTACACTTCTCAGTAGACTCAAGAAAAGATGTATTTATGATTTTAAGAGTATTTTTCCTCTCTCCCCTATCTCTTTTTTCCTCATGCTGTCTGGAATTCTTTGTAGACCAGACTGGCCTTGAAATGCCTGCATCTGTCTCTCAAATGTTGGAATTAAAGGAATGGGTTACCACCATTCTAGATTATCAGGAATCACTAACTAAATTTAAGATTAATCCCAATAAAAAAGAATAAACAAAAAAATCTATTCAGAAAAATATATTTTCTTGTGCTTTAAGTGAATCATTGACCTGACTTTAATATAATACCTTTAAAGGCTCATATAAAACAGTTTCCTACTTAAAATTAACAATATTAAAACCAGTGGAAATCTTTAAATTAATTAACTCAATTCCCATATGCATGCTCAGCTTTTCAGAAACAGGCCTTATTAAAAATCATTCAAAGTAGTCTGAGGTAAAAATTGGTATCCCTATTCCAATGCATATTTTATGACTTTAATATGAATATTTTGATTACATCTTCACATTGAAATTATAAATGAACAAAAGCTGTCTTTAAATGTTACCATTCATGCATATGGATGTTTCAATTGTCCTATTTTATTAAGAAGAAATTCTAGGATAACAATTTAATGTATAAATATGTTTAATAAATATCTGTCATTTGGAGCATTGTTACATTTTACCTATCAAGTATATTAAGAATAAAAAACTCCTGTGATCTCTATGGTTTACCTTGGGGTGAATTAATTACATGTTCTTTCTGAGGTCTGCTAAACATTTAGTATAATTGTCTCTAGTCTCTCAGTGTACTTCTGAAATGAAAAAAGTCTACCTTTAATGGAAATCAAACTAAATGATTTCATATCTCTTTAGGCTTGAGAATAATTAAATGTGAAATATTGCTTTTGCACATTACAAGATATAAGATGCCACATGTCACAAGTAATTGTTTTTCTGTCATTTTCACCATGGGTTTTAATCTACTTTCTGATTTTATCTGTTCTCTCTAATTATATTTATCCTTCTTTCAATACACTTATTCACTAGCGTATTCATATATTTTGAGAAACTGAAGCTTATTGGCTAGGATGTCATGCTCAGCCTTTGTGAAAATAAACCCAATGTTATTCAAAGACAGAAATCAATTTTAAGTTATGTCCACAGATGTTTAATCTAACATGGCGTTCACAACACTGCTCACTCCACTACTCAGTGAGACATAAGTACATGTCAATAACATGGCATTGCTCTACAAAGAAATCACTTTGACCAAAGCCCCCAGGGAGACCTAGAGGCAGAATCACTCATCCAGCATTTTCCTCTATTCCAGGTTTAGACTTGCACACACAGGAAGAGCATTCCCTGTTTGAGTCCCTTGAAAGGTATAGCCCAGTACAGCCCTGCTACCAAAGCCCCGAGAGAAACCCGGAAGCTGAACCAGCCATCCAGTATCTGCTGCTATCTCAGGTTTGGACCCGTACACACTGGAAGAGGTGAGTGCCCACCGTTGCCTGCCCAGCTTTCCCTGTTTGAGTCCCTTGAAATGCATTCCTCAGTCCTGACACCCCAGAGAGATCAGGAGACACACCCAGCCATCCAGCATCTGCTGCCAACCCCGTCATGAACTGGCATCCACTGGAAGAGAGAGCCATCTGGCATCTGCCAATGGAGTCTTTGACCCACTTGAACTCATCTGCCAATGAGTCTTCGACCCACTTACCTGGAGAGAGCCTTGGACCCATAAACACCAGAAAAGGGAGAGACCCCAGCTGCACCCACTGGAAGAATCAATGGGAACACTATAAGACAGAAAGACTAATAATCTAGGGATTTTACACTAGCAAGATCTGAATATCTTAACACAGATGAAGCAGAAGAGAATGACCTTAAAAACAAGTTTATGAGTCAGGGGATGAATAGGCGAGAGTGAAAAAAAAAAAAAAAAAAGAGATAACATAATAGAGGAAGCCATTATAGGTTTGAAGAGAAAACTGACTCTAGAGACATGTCCAGAGACCTACAAGTGTGACCCCCAAATAACAATCTGAGCAACAGTGGTATAGTTACCTTTTATATCCTTCCCTGATAATGAGATTGATAAGTAACTTACATGCCATCTTAGAGCCCTCATCTAGTAGCTGATGGAAACAGAAGCAGACACCACAGCTAAACACTGAGCCGAACTCCTGGAATCTAGTTGTAGAGTGGGAGGAGTGATAACAAAAGGGGTCAAGACCCAGGCTACAGAAACCCACAGAGACAGCTGACCTGAACAAGGGGGAGTTAATGGACCCCCCAGACTGATAGCTGGAAAACAGCATTGGACCAATCCGGACTCCCTGAACATGGGTCTTAGTTAGAAGGCCTGGGAAGTCTAAGTGACCTCTGACAGTGGAACCAGGATGTATTCCTGGTGCATGCAAGGGCTTTAGGGCACATTCCCCATGGAGCGATAACTCCCTTAACCTAGAGGCAGGAGGGGGGGCCTAGTCCCTACTCCAAATGACTTGACAGATTTTATTGATCCCTCCTGGAAGGCCTCACTCTCTCTGTTGAGTTGGGGGGGAGGGATGGGATGGGAGGGAGAGAGGAAGACAGGGAGGGAGAGAGAACTGGGATTAATATGTAAAATAATAATAATAAAGAAATAAAAAATAAAAAACAACTTTATGAAGATGATAGAAACCATCAAAGAAGAAATTAAAACAATCCCTTAAAGAATTGGAAGAAAAAAACAAAAATTCAAGAAATGGAGAAGAAAACCCAAAAAATGCAAAAAATCAATAGGTTGTTCTTTTTCTAGTTCCTGCCAATGAGACACGAACACAAGACTCAACGTTCCTATGTGGAGTTTATTGGTGGAGAAAAGAGAAAGGGGGTAGCTGGTGGCCAGATGAAAGCAGGAGAGAGAGAGGAGGAAGAGAGAGGGGGAGAGAGAGAGAGGGAGTGGGTGGGGTGAGGTATGTGTAACTGAGTCCCTATGCAGCCCCATAATGACTGACATAGTGATGACATGGCCATGCATGTACCGCCCATTGTTAGGGGGCAGGGTCAGCAGAATGCCTGTTTCCAACACAACAAATCTCTTAAAGAAAGCAAGGAAAGCCAAATAAATAAATAAATACAATTAAAGCAACAACAAAAACAAAAACCATCAAACAGAATAAGGGAACAATTCAAACAATTCAAAACCTGAAAACTGAAATCTAGACAATAAAGAAAACACAAACTGAGGGAATGATGGAAATAGAAGAGCTGGGTTAACAATCAGGAACTACAGATGCAAGCATAACCAACAGAATACAAGAGATGAAACAGAGACTCTCGAAGAAATAGATTCATCAACCAAAGAAATTCTCCAGTCCAACAAATCCTTAACACAATATATCCAGGAAATAGGGGCACCATGGAAAGACCTAAGAGGTTTAGCTCTGCAGTCTGAGCTTCAGTGAAGTTTTATTATATCCTAAACAAAATATCATCACAGGACACTGATATACTGTTCAAATGTATGTTTAGTAATTGTGAATATTAATATGACTTAACAAAATTCTTCCATAAGATTTCTCCTTTTTCTGTGCTAGAAGATATTTATTATGGTATAGTTAGCTATTCTCAAACCAGAATCCTGTGATATACGAGATTGTGCACATCTTAAGAGAAATTATTTGTTGTTTTCTTTGAAGTCATGTGTTCTAGTAGAAATTGGTAGTTAATGACAAACAAAACTTACTGCACCTCTCCTTTCTATATATGTGACACAGGATAATGGGATTTAACCCTCTTCTCTCTCATTGGAAAATTCCTTGGGATCCTGGACCACTTTTCCAGTGTGGGAAGTCACTGTTATTATAAGTGACAAGCTGAGTTATGCAGTTCTGAGTGATTCGGAATCTCACAGAAGGACGCCTCTTTCAGATTCCTCAGCAGTTTCAACGTCCACTGAACCAATGCAATCCCTTCTTCCAGTTGACTGTGGTGTCACACCATCGAGCACAGCACTGTGAGATAACTCTGAGATGTGGTATAATGGCCCTCTAGGGACATGAGATTCACTACATTTAATGAATCCTAAGAAACAGTAGGAGTACTCCCAAACCTTTGCATAAGCAGTACATTTCGTGTTGACAATAATATCATAGGATTCAACAACGGCAGAAACCACGTGCAGTTTTCCTGCATATTGGAGGCATGGCCAGAGGCTCTGTCCATGTTCTGGTTCTATTTCCTGCTGAAGAAATTTTACTATGGATACAAATCAAATAAATGAGAATCTAGCAATGAAGCAAAGTTTTCAGTTTGAGGGGGGTCACACTTTTTTTAAGCCTGTGTATCACTTTATTGATTTTATTTTTTATAATTATATCTGATTATTTATAATTATTTAAAATCACAAATAGTAACTATTGGTTGGGAAAATAAAATGAGTATTTTGAATTAGGCAGTGAAGAACAATTTAATTCACATTATTCAAGTTCTAATGCCAGTGAAAATTTGTGAAAGGCTTGATAAGTTGGAGGAAATGGGTATCAATTATTCTCATTTTACAAAGAAATGTTAATTTGCATCGCTTTCTGATAGTGAAGATTAAAGAAAGGATTTATTGGAAATTATTTAAGTTTGAACACCAAACATTCTTTCCCATTTTAACAGTGGGAAGTATGTATAAGTTTATTACTTGTGTTAAGTTATTGAAAACCTTTATACATCTGTGGATTTTGACTATTTTCTGTCCCTTTCACATAATTATTATTCAAATATTATTTTCCTCCTTTCTCCCTCCCACGTGCTATTGATGGTTCTATCGCCAGTATCAGACTCGGGCTCTTGATTGGACCACATTCTCTCCTTTGCTTGGGATGCTACTAGAATTGCTTCTTCCCTTACTATGTCATCTATGTCATCTTTATCTCTTCCATAGGCTTTGATGTTTTTTTTTTTTTTTTTTTTTTTTTTTTTTGTCACCTGCAAGGAGATCCAGCGGTCATCACTGAGCCCTTGTTTTTATTAGCAACGCTCTCCTGTCGTTTCATTTCTTCCAACTATTTATGCTTTCTACAAAGGACCGTATCCATTCACCAGCGTTTTCAAAATCTCAGAGCATGTTTTCTGGAGCATTTGCTGTATACAAGTGCACTGGCAAAGGTGCATTGTTTGAACACATCACGCAGAGACTTTGCCTTCTTTGTTCTTTCTGCATGCTCTATCTTCCTCAAGTAGCCTACTGCCTACTTTATCCTGTTTAGCAGGTTGCCCTTTATTGAATGGTTGTTTGAATTAGCAGGATCACCCCTAGAAGCTGAAGAAAGCACACAGCATTCTACACTAACACCATAGAATTATCTTTTGATCCCTAACCAACTTATCATAACCCAGAAAGGTTTGTATCGGTGATTTAAAGAAAATGGCTTCCAAAGGGAATGGCACTGTTGGGAGGTGTGGCCTTGTTGGAGTAACTGTGTCATTGTGGGGACAGGCTTTAAGTCTCTACTCAAGCTTCACTTGGTGTGACAGTCAGTCAACTTGCTGCTTGCTGCCTCTTGTGAAGAGGTAGGCACTAATGGCTCCAGTACATGCCTGGCTGCAAGCCACTGTGATGAAAATTACTAAACCTCTGCACTATAAGCAAGCCACACCTATTAAAATGTTTGCTTTATAAGAGTAGGCATGATCATGATGTCTTACCACAGCAATAAAAACCCAAACTAGGTAGTTCTTAATGATTTTAAATATGTCTCAAGAACATGTGGTACGTCAGGTTGCTTCTTGCTGTAGCAACACAGTTTAGAACAGTGTGTAGCAGATATCAGTTGTTCAGTGGGTTTTTATAATTAATTATTATTTTAACAAAGATCTAATATTTAAATCAATACCAAGTTTAGCTAGAATCAATTTTCAGCCTATTTGGAATGTAAATGTAGAAACAGCTGATGTTCCTATTTCAGACTTAAATCAGATGACAATTATATCTTATTCCCAAAAGCCAATTTCTTTTATTTCAGCAGATAATTACTATTTAAAATATAGAGCAATTGAGTACATCGAAATATTTGAAAGTAGAGTTAAAAATCCTTTACATTGAAGCATTTCTCTTCCTTTCATTAGAACACAATACCTTCTTAAAATTAAATTTAAAATTAGTCAAGCAAGTTAACATGAATTTATATCCATCATGGTCCAGTTGTTTCATATCTAATTCTAAGTTATATTTCAAGAAATTGATTTCAGTGCTGCCTCTGAGAAGTCCTCTGATGAAATTACCATAAAAAACAGTAGACACTATTACATTAATCAAAAATGCTATAGGACTCATAATTAGAACAATTTATTTTCTTTTTATAACATAGTTTTCTCCTTCACTTCATAAAATCATTTGGGTGGGAACCCAACCAAAATACCACAATGCAGTAATCTCACAAAAAATATTGACATACTGACACACAGGCACACACAAGTATGTTGTTTCTTCTTTCTATGTAGGATAAAGAGTTCTTCAGATTTTGTTTTTCTTTTTTTTAAAATGAAAGGCTTTAAGAATTTTTTCTTTGACATTTATGAGGAGATTCTATTTGATCTTAGAATTGTAAGATTTTTTTTAAAAGAACAGTCTTGTTAAATTGGTAAAACTAATATTTAAAATAAGCGAACAAAAAGATAACCACTTTTAGAGGAAATTTGACATGACATTTGTCAAATAACAAGGCATTGTACTCTCCAAACTCCTACAAATCCACTCCTCATATGTTCATATTAAATACTTAGAAATGGCTTCCTTATCTATGTTCAGAAAGGAAAATAATATAAATTGAATTGCTGTTATGACTATTATTTCTAGTAGATACTATTCTCTTTGTATATGTAAAACAAGCACACATATGTATATTTTATTTTTGGATGAGTAAGACATCTTGATGACTTAATAAGAAAGCATTGCTATTATTTTTGTTATACCCCTAATTCATATAGGGGTATATTCATAGAAATAAAATTTAATGCTTTTCAGGAGTGAGTCAAATTTAACCTGACTTCAACTCCTATAAATTGAGCATCAGACTGATATCTCAGTGCCTCAAAATTATTATGATCATTTGGTTGTTCACTCACATATTTATAACTTCTTGGTCCTTAGATATTGAGGGAATCCAAAGAAACAATCTTCAAGAACATGGAGGGGGTAACCAGAGCACACATGCGACACCCTATGGTATAGATCCAAGGAATCTGGTCTTGTGAAGTTCAGGTAGCTGGAAATCACATTCTGTCTAACGGCTCATTACTTACTATCTCAAACTCCCACAAAATTTGACTGCAAATCTGTTTTAGAAAGCATACTATGTAGTACTTTAAAGGTGTTTTTATTGGTTTGATAGTGCATCTTATGCTAGGAAGTTTCTTTCTATATTTTCCCTTATTAATTTCTTACTGTTATTTTGACAATTATTTTTGGGTAAGTGCAATCACTTGAATTTGTGGCACAGATTATCTATAAAGTTCATGCGGGAAACTGCTTAATTGAGAACAAGAAAATGTAAATTTAAAATCTGGAATCCAACAATGGCCAGCATGGCACCATAATTCTAAGGGTGCAGAAGTGGCCAACTAACCTTAGTGATAATGATAGTGCTCTAGTGATACTTAAAACCCATTTAGGGAAAGCAAACAGTGCCTGGTACTGGAATTCTAGCCAACTCCCCAAGGTCAATGTAGTGATGGATCTTGAAGAGAAACTTACAACCACTATTGTATTGAAGCACAACTATCCTTAACTCCATTTTAAATGTTTGCCATTGTCTTAACTAGGTTTTTTTTTTTTTTTAATTGCTTCAAAGAGGTGCCATGACTATGGCAACTCCTACAGATGAAAGCATTTAATTAGGGTGGCTTGTTTATAGTTTCAGATCATTATTATCATGGCAGGGAGTGTGGCAGACATTGTACTAGAAGTAGCTTACAGTCCTACATCTGGCAACAGGGTGTGGACTGACATTGGGTGATATCCTGAGCATAGAAAACCTCAAATCCTGCCCCACAATGACACACTTCCCCCAACAAGGATACATCCACTCCAACAAAGCCACACCTCCTAACAGGGCCACTCCTATGAGATTATAGGGGTCATTTACATTCAAACTACTAAAGCCCTCATACCCAAATATAAATGTAAATCTCAGCCCTCATCAAGAAAACTTCTCTTTGCAACACATGGAGATGGTTACAGTAACCGTCAACCAATACAAAGGCAGAATTCTAGAACTCTGCCCCAACATTGCATCTTTGAAACAACTCCCATACCTAAGACTCTGGGAGCATTACATAGGAGAGGCCAGAAGAATTGCAAAAGCTAAAGGATCAGGGAGTTTGCTGTGAGATTGTCTCGTGGGAATGTCAGAAACCACACCCACTAAGTCTCACCAACATGACTGCCTACACATGATCTGAACCAGACAACTACAGGCACGCTAAATTGGACAGGGGACTCTCCCCAGGCCTTTAGCTCAGCCAAAGAACCACAGGAAACTAAGGAAACTGAGAGTGGGAGAAATAGTCTTCTCCAAGAACACGCCAATTGCTTATCCAACATCAGATGACCAGCCCCGAGAACAAATGTGCAAGTAACATTTTACAGACTTAGCAGTTAGCAATATACATGTACACACATAGCAGCAAATCGTGTAAAAACAGGTTGTGGATTTGAAAGGGAACAAGGAGGGGTATAAGGAAATATTGGAGGGAAGGAAGGGAGAGATGATGTAATTACATTAAATTATTTTCTCAACAAATAAAAAAAAGTAACTAAGAAACAAATATACTCAGACCCCAAACCAGGACTATGCATCGGCCCACCCCTACATCTGTGGAATTTATGAACTGTTGGAGCATGTGAAAGAGATGAACCTACGGATACAAAATGAGAGGACCGCCATATCACTGGACAACAGTATACCCAAGAACAGCCCCAGTGAGAGCTCATTATTGGTCATGTAGCAGAAACCAGAGGACTCAAGCCAGACCAATGACTCATGGCAATGAACATTTGCCCGTGTGGTACAATATTATTTTCAGGTGAGTGTGTTTGTGTGTGTGTGTGTGTGTGTGTGTGTGTGTGTATGTGTGTGTGTGTGTGAGTGTGTGTGAGTGTGTGTGTTTTGCTCTTTGAAGCTGCGCTGTGTTACTGTGCCTGTCTAAAACACCTGATAGTCCTAATAAAGAACTGAACTGCCAATACCTAGGCAGGAACAAGGAGAGGAGGGCCTGGAAGGCAGAGGTATAAATAGAAGGAGAAACAAGGGAGGGAGAAACAATGAGACAGCAAAGAGAAAAGGAAGAGGGCCAGCCACCGAGCCAGAGACTGAGTTAAAATGAAAGTGAGATATTCAGAAGAAAGACAAAAGCCCAGAGAGGACGGATGGATGGGTTAATTTAAGATAAGAAAAGCTGGCTAGAAACAAGCCAAGCTAAAGCTGGGCAATCATAACTAAGAATAAGCCTCCCTGTGCGAGTTATCAGGAAGCTGGGTAGTGGCCCTTCAAAGAAGGATGAAGAGCCAAAAGAGTAAGAGCGAAAAGATCATTAAATATGCCAGTAAAGATGAATGGACTAAAGGACAAACTGTGTCTCAATCAGCCACACTATAGCTTCCAGAACAAATCTTCTTTTGTTTTTGTTTGATTTCTT
The DNA here is from genome assembly GCF_943737965.1 of Phodopus roborovskii. Classification (NCBI taxonomy): domain Eukaryota; kingdom Metazoa; phylum Chordata; class Mammalia; order Rodentia; family Cricetidae; genus Phodopus; species Phodopus roborovskii. The sequence goes on from NW_026126618.1 coordinate 11,085,723, forward strand.
TGTACTTTGTTGATGTTGTTTTGTTTGTTTGTTTTCTATTAAAATAAATTTTTGTTTTTAGAAAAGTTCCAAGGTTGCAAAGGCAGAGGGAAGATGTGATGGGATGGGGATATAAGTGGGATGAGAAAGCATGTTGTGAAGTCCACAAAGAATCAATAAAAGATTTTTAAAAAGCAAATCTAGAAATGTCAAAACCAAATTAAAAATTTAAAAGTAAATGCGAAATAACAGAGCTGTATTAAAATTCAACAGACAATACTAAAGAAAAATAAACCAAGAAGGATAATAGCAAATTATTTTCTTAGAAATAATTGGATCCAATGTGACTGTCAGCTCAATATTTTAAATTTTATATTATTAGTAGGTTTTTCCCTGTAGCCGGTCTGGTCCGACTGCTACACCAGCCCCAAATAACACACAGAGACTCTGTATTTGATATAAAGCTGTTGGCCAGTTACATGTTTCTTTTTGGCTAGCTCTGTCTTAAGTATTAAACCATTTCTATTCATCTAAGTATTTCCACGTGGTCTCATCTTACCAGAGAGTGCGGAGTGGGACCGGCTTCCTGCTCTCTCCAGTCTCTACATGCTGACTCCTCCCTACTACTTCCTGAATCCTCCTTGTCTCCTAGTCCCGCATATCTTGCTTTCCTATTGGCCAACAATTATTTATTCATTAACCAGTATGAGAAACATATTTACAGAATGACATCTCCCATCATCTTTAAGCCTTAGATATCATCTAGCCCAATTATTTTGTGGTTGAGGAAATTTAGGATTAAATTGGTTAAGGAACTTTCCCAATTCAGGTTTAGAGAGTCAACCTTGAGCTCTGAAAGATACTTTTCAGATTTTTCTCAGTGTCACATACCTTTGTGTGGTAAGTTGAGAGCTTGCATTCAACATACTGCATAATTTATTTTGAGTCAAACCCTAAAAATCATAAGAAACTTAAGAAAAAAATGGAAATCACATATTTCATTGACTTTCACCTGAATATAACTGTGCCTTGAATGTATTTGTTTGCCCCTGGACTTACTTCTTAACTTCATGACTTGGAAAATAGAGAGCTATTTCAATCTACTGAGTGAAGGACATAGATTCTGCCAATCACTCAATGATGGGAAAGAAAACTCACACAATCCTGAATTAGGTGACTCCAAATTTCAATAGAGTCCCATTAATAGAACCTACAAAGATAAACAGACCAACTAAACTTCAAATAACTGCTTAGAGAGAGAGAGAATGAGCATGAATGCATATCTATTTCTATAAAAAAAAAAAAACAGTGAAATCAACATGCAGACTGCAATATAGTCAGATCCCTATGAGTTTCAGATTTCTGTAATCAATGGGCCAGCAATCCAAAATACTTGAAAAAATAGCATCTTTATTGAATGCACAAGACTATTTCCATGCCATCATTTTTTGAAACATTGTACCATCACAGCTATTCACATAGCATTTGCATTTTTATGAAATGTAAGTAACACCGAGATAATTTAAAGTCTATGGAGCTATATGTATTGGTTATATGCAAATGCTGTGCCATTTTATGTAAGGACTTGAGCACACACAGATTCTGCTACTCATGGATATCTCTCCATCCCACAGATATAAAAGATTTCTGGATAAATATTGGATAGAGGAAAACTGGCAAAGGCATAATAAATAAGAAGGTGTACTCATTCTACTTGATGACAAAGACTATTGCATCTGTGTAAATAAATCTTTCTTCAGTGCATACTGCAACTAAAATGCTACTAAACAGCTTTGCTGAAGGAAAAGAACCACTTTAAAAAAAAAATCACAATTTCATGTCATACTTGCCTTATCCAGGAGACCTACACAGAGACAGAGAGTGTTCTTTAAAAACTCAATTATGTAGGAAATATTTCCACCTGAATTCTTTTGCTCTTTAGAGATGAAACTATCTTGTCATTTTTTCCTTGTTTACTTGTGGGTCTAGGTTTGAATTTTAGACAATTCTTTTAGGGGAAGTAAACACATTTTTGAAGTTTCATTTTCATCAGATATAGCTGCATGCATTCCAAAAGGCTTCGTAGATGCTTTGAATAATCAGAAAGTAAATGATGAATTCAAAGGACAGAGCAGGTGACACTTGTTAGGTGAATTTCAGTAGACTCCAGGCCTCTGCCTGAGTATTTTTCTCCTCACATTTATGATAGAGCGTATTAGCTTTAAATTGACACACAAGGAAATTATCAGGTACTGAAATTAAAGTATTTGGCCCTAGTCTTCCTGAGAGCTGCCTAACAGATTAACATTTAGATTAAAGGCCAGGTTATGTATTGTCAAAGCTCACAGTTATTTCATTCAGATGTTTGTTTTGTGAAACCATTTCTGTTTCCCTAGCAAATCATTTTCCTATCAAGCTTTAGGAACTCTTAATAAATATTTTTTATAATCTTTCGTGAAGTGGGTTACAGTTGAATTAGACGTAATTTTTAAAGTTACAAAAGTTTTTTTGAAAATTCTTGGCAAAAGAAATAGATAGAATTCCCTGAATGAAGAGGAGACCGCATAGAGATAAGTTCACTAACAGATAGTGATCGTTACACTATTATTTCATAGAATGCAACACTGACCATCCTTCAAAGAAAGGTAGGTGCCATATTATCATTGAATAATTGTAATTATTGTTTCTGGAAGGTAGATATTACATCTAGAATCGTTATAACCATCCTGGGAGAAGAAATCAGACTATGAAAAACAGCAATTCAGAAAAGGTATCTGGCTACTGCCTATCACAGGCTTATTACACTAGCCCTTATTAAAAAGCTTCGGACATATATACTTTAATCAAAACCAAACCATCATCTATCTCATTTGAACTATAACATTGTCTGGGTTTGTTGCTGATGGGAGATGTAAGCCATGCTTTATATTTATTTCACATCTACATTGGGTACTTTTTCTGTTGTGACAAAATGCTTGGCAGAAGGAAAGGTGAAGGTGAAGTTTATCTTTGCTTAAGAGCACTGTGATAAGACAGGAAGGGAGGAGAGACCGTACCTCCATAGCAGCAACAGAGGGAGGTGGTGTCTTGTCTACATGATGCAGACAGGAAATCAGAGGAACCAGCCCAAACCAGAAGTAGGTACATCCCTGAAAAGGCCCCCGCCTGGTGCCTTACCTTTGCCAGGCAGGACCAATTCAACAAATGTTCTCCACACTTCAAAGTAATTTCATAAGCTTGGAGTACAGAGCTCAAACCAGGGACCTTTGGAGGTAATTTCAGTTTCAAGCTAAAACGACCTCTTCACATTGAACATAGTAAAGAAAATGACTTTTACATGCTTTGCCTTCCATAGAGTATTTATTTCCTGTTCAAGTAAAATAAATGTGCTTGGCTAAGAAATGTGCCCACCTTCTCTGCATTAAAGTCCTTTTGAAATGACAGAAAACTAAATTTAAGAGAAAATGAGCAGAGGAGTCCATAAATGTTCGTGATCAGGAAGTATATAGCAAGTACTTGTAAGGTATTTCTGGAAGATGCAAAGGAAATAGATGGCATTGAAAGAAAACTTAAAACTATGATGAACAGCTATTAGAAAACTGTTAATTTTTGCAACAATTATTTATTATTTATGCATTTACCTAGTTTCTAGAGACAGGGTTTCTTTTTGTAGCTCTCGCTATGCTGGAACAAGCTCTGTAGATGAGGCTGGCCTCAAACTCAGAGATATTTGACCTGCCTCTGATCAAAGGCATTGCCCACTACCACCAGCAGCAGCAGGTCTTTGCAGAGGGTCTTCAGATAAAATCTATTCAAGGTTCTAAAGTGCAGGTAGAGACAGGGGCACAGTCCTTGGTATTGCTTGGGACTTGCTACCTAGATGTCCTCATGTAGCACACACCCGATTATTAGTGTGTGAGCCCCTTTAAAATACTTCATCTCTCATTGTACAACTTTAGCTTTCTACTCAAACTCTTCCTTCCTGTCTTCTTGTTCTACATTGTTTTCTTAATATCTAAGGATGGCATTATAACAGGTAAATAACATAGTGGAGATAAAATATGTAGATTGTAAAATAGCAATGCACAGTAATATCAATGTAAATAATAAGTAACAAACCATATGTTTATTGTTTACCTTGCTTATTATCTGTGCCCTTTCCCTAGTATCTGGCATCCTTGCATACAAAGAACACTAATATGCATTTCTAATAAATATCTATGGTTATAGTCCCATCACCTGAAGGAGAAACTGGTACATGGCATGGAAAATGATGTATAATCTTTGTATAAATGTAGAAGAAGTTCATAAAAGCTCTTGGGTGTGTTGAAACTAAACTTTCTGTTATTTTAATAGGAGAAAATTGTTAAAAAAGTAAATACATTGTCATTAGAGTTTTGAGATCTCAAAATTGCTTTCACTCTTGCTCTCTCTATCTTTTCAGGTTGTTGCACACTTCCAACTGCCCTGCCTCAGCCTGAGTCCAGACATGTACCACCTTTCTATTGGTCTTCCTGTCTCTCTCAGTCTCTGTCTCTCTCTGCCCCAATATGGAGGCTTATTGGTGTGTTCAATGCAATCATATACAGACATCCAGTCTAAAGTGAAGCAGAGAATTACAGTTTCTTCAATATTTTTATAGCACATTCAGAAAAATAGAAGACACAGCTTTGCTTTAAAGTAAGAGAAGGGAAAGATCTCTCCCTCCAAAGTGAAGTCCTGTTTATTTGGAACATATAGTGAAGGAATGTTTTTAATTTTATGAACATGGACTTGCAATTTGGTTGTTATAAGCAATTCAATGGGACAGGTGAAACATAGTGTTGCTTCCCCTTCAAAACAAAACTAATGAATGAACAATCAGCAAACAGCAAACTGTCAGGAATGAGCTTGTCCTTGAACTCACAATCCTTCAGTTACAAATGAATGCTACAAATGCAACCAAGAGGTAAATAGTAGAGTGGGGCATATATCTAATAGCAGGGTAGTTACCTGAGTTCAGGGCCGTTATATGTGTTCAACATGCTAGATAAAACTCTTAATTTTCCTAAATTTAGATCTCGATAATAGTGAAAAGTATTTGATTATCATTTATGTACATCGTTTAACTATTGCAAGTTAGCTACTGTATCATAAATTTTCAATTGCCTAGAGGATAATAACAGAAAAAAGTAACATAGACCAAGTTAGGGTCAGAAGATGTATCTGGATCATTGATGTAGGAATGGGAACACTGTACAGAACAACTCAAGTGGGAACATGGACTGGAATTATTTTTTAGAGACCTGAATGAGGGGTCAGGTCAAGGGATGGATGAAGATGTAAAGTACCAAAGAGATGACTTGAAAGAAGGGCACATTTCAGATGAGGTAGAAACCTGGTGCCAAAGAAACTTGCATTAATCTATAAGGATGACCCCAGCTAAGATTCCTAATAGTGGATAGGTAGCATGAACTGGCCCTCTCCTATGATTAGATTGGTGACTAACCCAATTGTCATTACAGAGCTGCAGAGACCCACACCCCAAAAGTAGGCTGAGCTTATAGAGTTCTGTTGAAGAGATGAAGGAAGGATTGTAGTAGCCAGAGGTGTCAAGGCGATCACAAGAAAATTCACAGAAATAACTAACCTGGGCTCATAGGAACCAACAGCAAGGGAGGCTGCATGGGACTGACATAGGCCCTCTACAAACATATATGTGACAGTTGTATAGCTTGGTCTATTTGTGGGACTCCTAACAATGGGAAAAAGGGGCTGTCCCTAATGCTTTGTCTGGCTCTTGGGAACCTATTCCTCACACTGGATTGCCTTGCTGAGTCTTAATACAATGCAGAGTGATTAGCCTTACTGCAACTTGATATGACATTCTTTGTTGATACCTATGGGAGGCCTGCCCCTTCCTGAACAGAAACAGAGGAGGAGTGGATTGGGAGAGGCAGAGGGGAGGTAGCAGAAGGGAATAGCAGGGAAAGTGAGGGGGGAAACAGCAACTGGGATATAAAATATATAAATTAATTTTAAAGAGGAGATCCATTATTAACCTGTTATAGCACGACTCAACTTTGACTCTTATATGTATGGGAGTAGATATATTTTAGAAAGATTCCACACTGTTAGTTTTCCATGTGACCTTTTGAAAGGTCTTACGTGTTATATATTTTAGAGTTTGAGTGTCTTAGTGTGGTAGGTTCTTTGGAAATGGCCAAGTTGCTATCATTGGTTGTGAGTTTTAATTTAAATCATAAATATCAACAGTAGAGTGTTGACAGATAATGAAACTAAAAATAATAAGTTATGCATAGAAAATTTTAAAATGTACTCTACCTACCCTCATAACTGAGCTTGTAGTTTGTGAAATGCTCACCCCACACCATTTTTTCCTCTAACTTCACCAAGTACTGTAGACTGTCCAGATTGCCATGATATGCAATCCAGCAACATATTTTAACTTTCTACTTTGTAGCAACCGATGGGGGTTGAACATTCTCTGATGCGTATAGGTGAAAGTACTAATCTTGGTTCTGAGAAAAATTCTTTAAACTCTCTTGTATACTTCCTATCCTTTAATGCCTCTTGTAGATGTATCTTGGCATAGCATTTGTCTCTCTTACTGTACATCATGGAGATTACTGTAGTCCCCACTGTAACTTCGTTCTCAAATAAAGATTCTAACCATTTTAGAGTATAGTACTCTTCCTGTGAATCCTAGCACACTCATCTCTAGCCAATTTTGGATACTGGGTGAACTTCCATGCCTTGTGATTTGGGGGCAATTCCCAATAGAATTTGGCTCCAAAAATATGGTTATAAGTGATTTTGAGAATAATAGCTATATACTGATGGCAAACAGAGGTCTGCTTCTTCATTCAGGGAAGTTTTGCTGCAGTACAAAGGTGTATATGCAGTGGTTCAGTTGGTCCTCTTTCCAGCTGCAGGAGTGAACATAGGTAAAATCTCTGAAAAGCACAGGACCACACCATTCCCTGGGGTTTCTCTAACCACAGAGCTGACAGAATAAAACTGTGTATTTGAGCTTGAGATGTGGATTACTCTTCACTAGAGGTTAGTGCTTAAAACGTGGAATTGAAAAGGTCAGCACTTTTATCCATTAAGCCATCAAGCTTTTTTCTATAATAAGAGTAGATGAAAGGTTTTAACTTGAATCACAAACGTAAAGTTCAGCAGACTGATCGTATCTCAAATTGAAAGAACAAGACAGAAATACCTTTGTCATTCTGTGGATTGGAACCCAGTGGTCTAAATGTCAGTACAGAATGGCAGAGTATCAAATCTTGGATCCTATCACCAAAAGCCAGAGATATAGCAATTTTCAGCTTTCTAAATCTATATTCTATTTAAAAATAGGAACACAGTTTGAACTCTACTTATCTAATACTAGCATGAGTTTAGATTTTTGCAATACCATGCTTATTACTAATTACATGCTAATAAATGTGATACTCTGTTTACCATCCAACTATGCAATTGCTATTCTACAATATGTCACATACTGAAGGAAAGCAACTACTGTGCCTACTCCCTAAGCAGGATTTAATTGCATACTGGATATGATGAAAATAAAGACATATCTGATTTTATTGTTCTTATAAAACAATATGGTATAGGACAATTAGAGTTTGCACTGATATTTATAGTTCTTTTATTGAATTGTAGCATCCAAATATTTTCTAAGACATTACCAAGCTATTGTGTTCATAATTTTCTTCCCGAGTGACAAATACTGGCTCCTCTTTATTGTGTTTTTCCTTTTTTAATACTGCTTTATTAAATTTAGTGTATTTATATAACAAGGCAAAGAAAAATAAAACTAAGAGGGTTTTTTTCTAAGATACCATCTCCTGTATATTTAGAGATTATATTTTTCTCATGAAATATTGGCTTTCATAACTTTCTTTCTTGAACAAGTATAGACTTCTCAAGAAGGACAGCAAATAAACTAACAAAATTGAACAAAAACTAAACCAAATCTGTTAATTGTATAATTACTCTTACCTAACAACAGGATTAAAGAAGCAAAGCAGATGAATCCTCTATCATCCTGTGCATCTTATTTATTGTTTTAACACTTTGCATTTGGTTCATTTTGGATGTTAATTTCTTTTAAATTAAAAATATAAGAAGTTTTAGAGGTCTAATTGGATTCTGACTCATGCCTTTCAAGCTGCTATAGGAAGATGCCGTGAACTGGGTTATTTATCAATAACAAAAATTGATATCTCATAGTCCTAGAGGCTGGGAGTCCAAGTTTAAGGTTCAGGCAGAATTCAATAAATATTGTTTTCTGTTGTTGTTATTTGGTTTATTGATTTCGGTTGCATTTCTGTTGTTGGTGTTTGTTTTATTAGCAGATGATGCTTTCTAATTCCTATCTTTCCTTGTACAAAGAACAAAGGAACTTCCTTGGTACTTATCAGGGGAGTATTAAGGGCCTATTACTGGGAATGTAGAGGTGGCTTAGATGTTATGATCTCTTGCTGGTCTTGCAGAGGCCTGGGGTTTAGTTCCCAGTATCCACACTGAGGGGTCTACAACTGCTCATAACTGTAGTTCCAGAGACCCACCCAACACCCCTTTGTAGTTCCTGAGACACAAAAGTAAAAACAAACAAACAAACCCTATATATAGTCAGTAGTCAGTAGGGGCTCTCAATGGACACTAGGTTGGCTTCTGAGTGTTCAATGAGTTATGGAATTGTTTTCTTCAGCAATAGCACTCTACCATCAGGTTTTGGAGAGCAACCAGCAACTTTGGCAATAACATGAGTTATACACACACACACACACACACACACACTATTTGTGTGTGTGTGTGTGTGTGTGTGTGTGTGTACTAGGTTTCCACATGATCCCTCAAATGGCCTAGTTTTATCTTTTCCTCTATGTATTTCTTCCCTTAATCCCCTCCTCACTGACCCTCTCCATTTGATTCCCCCATTCCAGCCCCGACCCCACATCCATCCATAACTACATATTCTGTTTCCCCTTACTAAGAACATTATCTACCCCACCCAGTTCTTTATTCTATACCTCACTTGTATTGTTTAGGGTACTGGAATGTAATCTGAATGTTACCAAAGGAAGAAGGTGAAAACCAGTCTAGGTACAATTCTGCAATCTAGAATACTGACCTCCTTGCAAAATATGATGTTGCAATAGCTGTGGGAGTGATTAATTACCATGTAATTGGAATTAACGTTCATTGGAGGAGAAAGAACTGGCTAGATAGGTCATAGACATGCAGGGAAAACAAATACCCACTGTTCAGCTAAAGTAATGTAACAATAGCGTGACTCCTAATTATACTCTACTATACTCATAGATCACTGTCTTTCTCAGCCACCAATAGATAATCTGCCTCCTGCAATAGATCGGAAGAAACACAGAAACCCACAACTGGGCAATGTGGAACGAATGAGAGGCCTTGGAATATTCACTTCTAAATGGGATGTCTCCATCAAATCCTTCCCCTCAGGGCTCAGAGACTTTACAGAAGAGGAGGCAAAAGAATTTAAGAGCCAGTGGGGATGAAAGACGACACCAAGGAAACTAGGCCTTCTACCCAACAGGACTGAAGTACAATACACATGAACTCACAGAGATTGTGACAACATGTGCAGGGCCTGCACAGGTCTAAGTCAGATGAGGTACCAGTGCTGAGAGGGCAAATAGGTGTGAGCCTTGATCCCCAACATGGAAGCTATCTCCAACTGATAACCACTTACAGAGGAGAAACTAACTTTATCGAAGGGAGTCTCATCAGGTATGTTAACCACACAAAAGGACAGACCCCATACCCAGCAGGAGAAGCCAACATAAAACAAATGTTATTGTTGCAGGGAGTTTGTCTCATGTACTTTGTAAGGACATTTGTACCTTATAGATCTTTTGCTTATATAATATGATTTCTGATATTGTTTCTATGAGTTTTCATTGCGTGTATTTAAGCTTGTGTTTGTGTTTTTCTTCCCGTGAGCTCTTTTTGTTTTTATTATATCTTGCTTTATTTTACATTATGTTTTTAGTTTCCTGTTTGTTTCCTTATTATAAGGAGTAATTGGGGTTGCGCCAGCCCCAATTCACTCACAGAGACTGTATTTGATATAAAGCTGTTGGCCCGTTACTAGTTTCTTATCGGCTAGCTCTGTCTTAATTATTAACCCATTTCTATGTATTTCCACGTGGTCTTACCAGCGAGAGGCAGCTGGCGGTATTGCCTTCTCCAGAGTCTCCATGTTGACTCCTCCTCACCACTTCCTCTTTCCTCCTTGTCTCCTAGTCCCTCCTATCTTGCTTTCCTATTGGCCAACAGTGTTTTATTCATTAACCAGTATGAGAAACATATACAGAATGACATCTCCCAATACCTCATGATACAGAGAAAAGAAATCTCTGGATTTGAGTGGGTGGAGATATGGGGGAGAATCTAGGAGGAGTTAGGGATAGGAAAATTGTAATCATATTGTATTGAATGAAAGAAAAGCTATTTTCAATTAAATAAAATAAAAAGATGCACCATTGATTGTTTCAGGAGTGCAGAGCTGATTGCTTCCTAATATCCTCCCTGAGAGATCAGAATTCAAATAAGAGCAGAGTTTCCCCTGAAAATGTTAGAGACTTGGCTGCAAGATATAATCAGCAATATAATCCATAACATCTGCTGTTTATAAAACAATGTAAATTTGGATGGAGCCACAAAAGGAAATTGTTGTATGAAGCTGTGGGACAAAATGGGAGTTATTTTACTATAATCAAAGGTAATAGAAGACATAAAGTTGGGTTCTGCCATGTTCCTGCCATCACCCTTCATAACTATTGGAGAAAAGACATGATTCTCTTTTCATTCTTCTCTCATACATGACATCCTGAGCACAGTTTCTCCTCCTTCCATTCCTGAGAAATATCCCACTTACCCCTGCTCTACCCCAGATCCATTCCTCCTCCATTTCCCTTCAGAAAGGAGACTCAGCCATTTAAGGCTAGGCTCATAACCAAAATTATACTTTTCATTTTTGTTGCTTTAATACTGGATCATAAGATATAGGCAGTGGATTTTTCTAAAAAAATATTTAAATTATCCAGTTTCTTTATCATTCCCAGTGGTTTTTAAAATTTATTATAAAATCATTCATTTTGTTTTTATCTAGAACCTCATTACAATATATAGTATTACATGAGGAAGTAATGATGAGAGATTTATTCCATTAGAACCTGTTTTCATAAAATAGAACCTCTACTTACTTAAATTTACAACAAGCTAAACAAACTATGACAAGAATATTCTGAGGGCATTAAAAAACACATTATTTAGAACCATCAGAGAAAATCAACAAAATTATATTGGCATGTGGTCACTATTTTTTCAGGTCACTTTACATTTTTATGAGAAAAAATCAGCAGAACAATGTACAAATATTTTTGTTGTCTGTTTAAAATAAATTTATTATCACTTTATCACACAGCTTGATTTTGTGGTAAAGAGCAAAGAAAGTTTCAGATTTTCTTGTAGTTGCCTATTTATATGTGACACAGCTTATGTTATAACACAATCATTTTTTTTCCTGTTTTTATTTCATTTTATATTCCTACCACAGTCCTCCCCCTGAGCCTCCTCCAACCCTTCCTCACCTCCCTCTTTGCCCATCCCCAGTCCACTCTTCCTCATGGATAAGGGCTCCCATGAGGAATCAACATAGTCTGGAACAACAGGGCAGGGCAAGCCTCTTTCCCATGCATTAAAATGAGCATGGCATGTCACCATAGAGGGTATGGGCTCCAACAATCTAGCTCATGTATTAGGTTCATATAGTGGCCCTACTACCAGCGCCCCCTCTGATAGTCTAAGCTTCACAACTGTCTCCCATATAAGGAGTAACTAGTTCAGTCCCAAGGAGTCTCCACAGTTGCACTATGGCTGTTAGCAATAGTAGAGTAGATGCCTGAACTGGCATACTCCTGTAGTCAGATTGATGAATATCCCAAGTATCACCACAGAGCCCTCATCAAGTAACTGATGGAACCAGACTCAGAGAACCACAACCAAGAATCAGGCCAAGCTCCAGGAATTCAGGGTAGGAAAGGCAAGAGGTAACATATAGCAAGGGAGGTAAAGATCATGATACAGAAATCTACAGAGACAGCTGAAACTCATGGAACTTGTGGAAACTCATGGACTCTAGACCCACATAACACAATCTTAATAAAATCAAAATAAGTGAATAAAAGAAAGTGACAGTAGGGAAATGAATTAAGTACCTTTGATCTCTGAGAAATACAAATGCTTTGTATTCATACTTCATTCCTTCATTCATGTGTGGGCATGTCATGTTTAAACTTTTGCTTTATACATAGAACGTCATCACTCATGGGAGTACATCATTCCTTTAGAAATATAGATTTCAATAATTTAGATGAAGTCCCAAAGGAAGGATTGTAGAATGATATGTAATTTTATTTTTTAAAACTTCTGTAATGTCTTTTATAAAGGGTAAACCAATTTATAATCCCATAAACAGGACAAAGGAGGGTAACTTCCCTTTACATCCTTGCTACATTTGACTTCTTACTTTTTGTTGATGAATTGTTTCTTTGACAACTTCATACATATCCATAGCATACATAATTTGATCCTTTGATAATAGCTATCTCAGCAAATGTGAGATGAGTTTTCATTATTTTAATATACATTTCATACACTTTATCTATTGGCCACGTGTATTTCTGCTTTAAAAATATCCATTCAGGGATCTTGCTGGTTAAAAAATTAGTTATTTATTGTCTTCACTACTGAGTTTCATGTGGAACTCATAAATTTTGTATATAATCCCTACTTTTTGAGCATGTAAATTTTAAATATATTCTCTAGTTCCATAGCTTGAATTTTATATTCTGTTTTTGTGGATTGTTCAAACCCTTCCTGGTTTCCTGTATTTATAATTATTTATTTCACTCCTGATTTTGCTGTGATTCTTTCTGAGATTTGAAATGTTTTATTTGAGTTGGAGTGGCTATAATTAATTTTTGAGCATATGTGCTTTTTGAGCAAATACAGTGTTTGTGCTTTCGTGGACTCATTAAATATTTTTGTAAGTAATCCATTTTCTTTTTAGTATTATAATATTTATTTCTAATTATTTTTACTTCTTAGGAGAAATGTCTTTCTCTTCTTTCTTTATTTTTCTCTCATACAATGAAAATGAATATAGAATGTTCCAATATATTGAGGTTAATTATACTGGAACCCAGTCTTTGAAGAATGTAAGATGGAGGCAAAGTTAGGGCTATGATACCGAGAAATATGCAAAATGCGTGGGAACATGAAAACTGACCAGTACTAACTTTGATTCAAAAAAGACCTCAAAGACCAGGCAGCATCCCAATTTGCTCATTTTAAAAAAAGCAGACTAGTAGCTAAATGTGTAGTTCTATTTCGTGGTTTTATTATCAAAAGCTGTCTATATTTTCATAAATATTCATTGAGGCTTATTACCATACATTACAGCCCCTTGTGGTGCATTACTCCCAAGTTTAAGGCCATATAATATAACATAATCTGGTATTTCCCAAAGTATTATAGCTAGAAATGATATTCATTTAAACAACAATTTTAATATAAATATGAACCATAATTAATGAATAACACTTTAATTAATTGTAGCATATGGACAGTAACTAGCACAGTTATCAATTTTCTTAAGTACTTTAGATAACAAGTTATATGCTCATTATAATTATTCATATTATTTTATTCAAAATAATAATGACAAAATACATTTTAGACTTTTTAAATGGGTTTTGTGGTGTTTTATTTATGGTCAAGATCATTGTATGAGATGCCTGAAGAGGACTCTGATTTCAAAGCATTAAAATCTTTGGTAGCTAACTTAATTTTCTTTTCTTAAAATTTAGAGCTGAGTATAGAGGCACATACCTGTAACTCTAGCACTTAGGACATTATAACATGACCAGAGCCCAAGGTCAACCTTGGCTATTTAAAGAATTCATACCTGGGTCTCTTTGGAGGATCACAAATCCCATGGATCCAAGCAAACAGTAAATTATAAAATTTCCACTACTAACTTACTTTTTAAAACCTGGTTGTTTCTGTTTATGAAACAGGGTATTATCATGTAGCCATGGCTGCCCTGAAGCATGAAATGTACAATAGATTGGTCTTGAAGTCACAAAAAGCTGCTTCTTGACTTACAAACACTAGGATTATAGGTTTGCAACACCATGTTCAAATTAATCAGGATCTTATGATGACTAATATATCCATCATTAGCATTATGTAGGACTTCTTAAACAACATAGAAAATAGATATTTTTCTGGCACAGCAAATCAACATAAGTATTTTTGGAAATCAAGGGAAAGAGTGATAGTTGACTCTCAAAAAGATGTAAATAAATTTTTTTTTGCTAATTTGTCTCTGGGATATTCTTACATAAAATATTTTACTGATACCTTGTGAATAGTGGTCTGTGACTAACCACTTACCATTCACAGGATTCCCTGGTGTTCTATAACTGCCTCAGGCCTCTGGTCTTTTGCATTTTAATGTTGTATTAGCAGTTATTAATTGCATTAGATATACCTACATTTTTAATGACTTAATAAATCCATTTATCAATCTATAACATCTTTCTAAACCACAGGCAAAACCCAGGCCTGAGGAGATGGGGATTTCACAAAGATAAGTGAAACATCATCCAAGTAGATGAGATACCTTTTTTAATAGAATAATTAAAATATTGCAAGATAAGGATAGGCGTATGAATAGGTTAGTGAGGTAATACCAGGCAGTCTCAAAAAAAAAAAAAAAAAAAAAAAAAAAAAAGCTTTACTTTAGTTTTTTTTTTTTTTTTTTTTTTGGATGGTAAATATTTGCTTGCAATAATGTGTAATTATGATTATAACATTCACTGAGACAAAGCTATTGAGTCTGTTTAAATTTAGAGGCTGCATTCATCCCTAAAATCATCTTATTCTATGGTCACACTTTTCTTGGGAGGACGTTTTCTGTACTCAGGTGTCTTGTGTCCTTTGTATGGTAGCAAAGAGTTAGGAGGAAGAAAAAGAGAAGTTGATGTTTTCTGACTATCAGAGAAGAACAGGCAGGCTTTCAGAGTGGCGTGGTAAGCCACCATGTTAGGGACGAGGAAGGAAGAGAACGTTATCTCATGAAAGACCAATCATTCACCCCTTCTCTTTAGAGTAGCTGCACATGACCCTGCTTTCCTAGGGGTGATCCTTGACTAGGTGATTGACTCAGCCCAACTGGAATGTTAGGTCTCCATTCAGGCAAGGGATTTTATTTTCTTGAGAGTCTGCAACTAATGAGGCTTTGGATGCTACTGTGACTCTAAAACACAGGACAGCTCCCCAGGACCATTCTAGGAGGGTTCTAAATTACACATCATTGTTTTCAATAATTGCTTATCCAGGCAGCTGCAAGCTGATAAGGTGAAAACCATGGAAATACATTACTTTAAGGAATTGTAGACCCCCCCCCCCTTTATCTCTTTCTCTTTTTACTCTCTTTTTATTCAGAATCTGATTGAGACAGCCCTAGTATTCCCTAGAGTTTGGCTTCCTGCCTCTTGGCCATGACCTTTCTTTTCTCAGAACATTTATTTTAGAACACCTGCAGTATTAAATTCTTCCTGAGCCATTTTGTGATGCAAAGCTTTTTGTACAAAGCTTCTTTCCACTCTCACTGTCCAAGAATTTCTTTCTGAACCTAAGAATTTCTCTCATTCTGACCTGAAACCCTTTGCTTTGAAAGGCAATCATGAATTTCTCCAAAAGATGTCACCTTCGGCCACACCCCAGTACTACATGACTTTATTCTCTTCATTAGCATTATGTAGAACTTGTGAAAATTGTGAAGATACAATTTTCCCAAAAGATTATGATTTCAGGTACTAGGGTTTATTTATACACTTTAGTAATTGTTTTAATAGGGAAAGTGACCCTTACCCAGATGAACCACTGACCAGAACCAGACTTAACTTAGCTATTCTATTTCCTTCAAGTACAAGATTTGAGGGTCTAATAGCAGCCTATTGCCAAGGCTATACCCAAGTGTATCTACTTACCTTTCATCCCAGATTTCCAGTGTCATCTTTCTCCTTTAGCCAAGAATAAGTGTTCTATAGTAAATTACTCTCAAACATTCTTCCTCCCAATCAAATAGGTAAGGATTCTGGTAAATGTCCTGTGATCTAGCTGTGACCTGTTCTTTCCTGTATCTACTTTTACTCAGTTGATGCAGAAAACAATAAGCTGGTCGTGCTTGCCTTAACCCTTTGTTTGGTAACAAATCAACCCAACATCACCAATTATGAGTTGTAGTTTGTGACATGGTAACTCAACATTTCTCCTTTTTACTTAAATTACAGAACTAGGTTCTTCCTTTCTTGCTCCTTTTCATAATGGCTACCTAGGTCTTCCAGAGATTTCAAGTTGTTGGTAAGGTTTTTAATCATCTCTTGGCTAATCTTGTTAGCTATTATGGCAAGCATTTAAAATTCTTCCATATGGCTCATTTGTGTCCTATGCAAACAAATCCATGCTGTACTCAGTCATCAATACTGTGGCTGTATTCTATGCTGGTAATTCACCTCATTTGTATAGTCACATGTCATCTATCAATAGGAATTTGTTCTATGAAATGCAATATTAAGTAATTCTCTCACTAGGGAAACATTGTATAATATACTTTACAAGCCAAGGTCAGTTGTTAGACATTGTCTTTGATGTAAACAGGAGACTGAGTAAATATATTTTACTGATTATATGACCTAGCATGCTGTTACATTTTGCCATGAGTATTAGGAATATATTCTACAATAATGGAAAATGTGTAAACACAGCTAATATTTAAAAAGTTCCATTGTAATTTTTGATTATTGATTGCAATACAATATATATAAATATGTGTGTGTGTGTGTGTGTGTGTGTGTGTGTGTGTAAATGTGTACATGCAATTTTGTGGAACTCTTAGATCCTAGGTTTGCTACATGAACATTATCAAGAACAAATTAAATATACATAATATTAATGTCATGTGAGCTAGGCCATCACTAGTCAATAGGATCCATTACCACATTTGAGACAAATGCTTATACATAAGCTGTAATGGACTAAGTATAATGTAAGGAATGACTTCATCTGTAGTCACCTTTTTTTTTCCCTTGGCTTATACTTCGCATTCCAAAGCTTACCTTTTCATCACTTGTCTAAGACTTATTAATATGGCTGGTGAATTATAGACTGTATAGTATAAACTACCCATTCTTTTCTCTTTAGTCTCAATCCCCATATCCTTTATTCAATTGTTTAATATCTTTGACTTACTATAATTTGATGTCTCTTAAATTATTGTATCATTCTACCAGGTGGTCCTCCATTAATCTTTCCCTGAAATAGGCAGACCTTTTGACAGAGCTTCTCTGAACTTTCCACGTTTTGTTGTTGTTTGTTTGTTTGCTTGTCTTAATCTCACTCATTGCAAAGTGTCACTTAGCGAAAAGACCTAAACTTGTAACTGGACATTAAGTTGAGATATCATGAAACATCAAAGAACAATATACACCCTAACCTGAAGTGAAACACTATGTTTTTGTTGATATTTCAAAATTAGATACTACAGAATATCTATGTCCAGAGACATATGAAATTATTATCATCTCTAAATTATAATTTAGAGACAATGGTCCTGTTGATGTCACCCTTGCTAATTGTTGTGGGGTATTTGTACATTGTGTGAAGGTGTATTGCTGTGATTGGTGTAGTAAAAAGCTGAATGGCCAACAGCTAGCAAGGAGGTATAGGTATGACTTGTGGGCAGAGAGAGAGAGAGAGAGAGAGAGAGAGGAAGTAGGCACTAGAGAGAGACATGAAGAAACAGAAAGGAAGCAGGATGGGTGGTAAGTGACAGACATAGATTAATTGAAATGGGTCACTTTAAGTTATAAGAGATAGTTAAACACAAGCCCTAGCTATGGCCAAACTTGTATAATTAATAAGTCTCTCTCTCTCTCTCTCTTTCTCTCTCTCTCTCTGTGTGTGTGTGTATGTGTGTGTGTGTGTGTGTGTGTGTGTGTGTGTGTGTGTGTGAGCTGATGGCCCTAAGAAAAATCTGACTACACCTAATATCTACCTAACAGATAAATGTAAGACCATCACTCGAAGTCAAGAGAGACAACATGGAATTAAGATACTAAATAGCAGCTGAGAACAAGTTTGGCATCAAATTAGTGCATCTAAAAAGACAGCTGTTAGAGAGCTCAGTTAGACATTGCTCACTTTCATATATTATTTGTGGAAGGAACACATTGTTTTAGTGGTCCTTTTCATGGACCAATAAAGTTATAGTCTAAATGAAAGCAAGAACTAGGAGGTAAAATTACTTGCATGCTCAGACCTTATCCAATTTAATCACCTGAGAACAGAACAGGCAGAGAAGCTAAACACATCAACTTCTTAGGTGAAGTAGATGAAAACATTAAATGAACAAGCTCACTTTTTAAAATATTTTCTTAAGTGTATGAGTGTTTTACCTTCTTGAATATATGTGCACTACACACATGCCTGGTGTCAAGGATATCAAAAAAGAGTTGTCGGATTCTTTGGAACTTGTAAGGAGTACAGGTTTTTCCCCCTGCAGCCTGCTCTTGTTCCGCCGCCACACCAGCCCCAAATAATGCACAGAGACTCTGTATTTGTTATTATACTGTTGGCCAGTTACTACTTTCTTATCGGCTAGCTCTGTCTTAAGTATTAACCCATTTGTGTTAATCTATGTATTTCCACGTGGTCTCCTTACCGGGGAGTGAGGCAGGCGTCTGGTCACACTGGTCTCTCCATGCTGACCCCTCCTTACTCCTTCCTCTTTCCTCCTTGTCTCCTAGTCCCTCCTATCTTCCTTTCCTATTGGCCAACAGTCTTTATTTATTAACCAGTATGAGAAACATATACAGAATGACATGTCCCATCATGTTTCTCATACTGGTTAATAATAAAGCACTGTTGGCCAATAGGAAAGGAAGATAGGAGGGACTAGGAGACAAGGAGGAAATAGGAAGTAGTAAGGAGGAGTCAAGATGGAGAGTCTGGAGAGAGCAGTATGCGGCAGCCGGCTCCGGTAAGAAGAACACGTGGACATACATAGATTAACACAATGGGTTAATAACTAAGGCAGAGCTAGCCAATAAGAAACTAGTACCTGGCCAATAGCATTGTATAAAATACAGAGTCTCTGTGCATTATTTGGGGCTGGCGCTGCGGCAGGACAAGACCAGGCGGCGGCAGGCAGAAAAACCATACACCTTACAGGAACTGGATGGTTATACACTGTCATGTTGGCTCTGGGAACTGATTCCAGGCCATCTGCAAGAGTAACAAGGGTTGTAAAACACCGAGTAACCGTTATAGCCCCACAGAACAATTTCTCAATTCTAGAAAACTTACTGGGAATACCAGCTTTATCACCCTGGCGTGTACCACATGAGGTAGTGAAAATTTATGATAATGGCAATGATTTGAAGAATGGAGAAGGTGATGCAGAGAAAAATTATGATTCTTCATTGAAATACCTTACATTATGGAAAGTGTGGACCATTTTTAATCAAGTAGAAGATTCTTCTAATATGCAATCTAAGCCGAGTCTCCTTCAGTTACACCACCGGCTTCGATTCTACTTAGCCCCTTCTTTCCTCATCCATGTGTCAGACCTACAACCATGGTCTGAAGGCTCTTCCTGCCTGCTATAATATTTTAAAGGCATTTTCTCCAATAAATCTCTTACTATTCTAATTATACCTTGGCATCTGCTTCCTGGGATATTTGAGCTGAAACAAAATCCATAATTTTCCCTAAAAGGCACTTAATAATTTAGGTTTTTTTTCCTTCACTACACTGGCCTTGCCAAGCTCAGTTTTCAGTTTTGATCTTTAGGTACCCAGAGTCACATTTACATTTTTTTTTTTTTTTTGATGTCGTATGCTATAGCACCTTATGACTATCATATAGTTTCTGTTCTCAGAATTCCTTGACTTCATCTCTGCTTCATTTTGATTAGGTACTGTGGCTTTCAGGATGAGTTAGTTAACTTCTATTGCTCAGTACAGAAAAGATGTGGAGGGTATTCTGTGTGAAAAAGATTAAGAATTCATGATAGAGAAAAGCATTAAATGAAACATATTCCATGCCAAGCTCAGAGTTCTGTGTTACTGCAGATGTCACACTGACCCAAAGCTGAGGTCAATGTTATTTCACTAAAGAAGTTTTCATGAATCCTCTAGATATCAGGAGTCCATAAGCTTATGTTAATGATTTTTCTGGTTGAATGACAATAACCATTCTTATATCTTCAACTAGTTTTGATATATCAAAGTGATTAATAGGGTCTGAGGAGGAGACTCAGTATTTTTAATGCATGCAAGAGAAGATCAGTATTTGTATCTATAGAAACGCATCTAGGGGGTTTCTAGGTGAGAATGTAGCTTGTCTGTATTTCTAGATTGGATGGAAGCATCAGGTGATACCTAGAGCAAATGTTCTAGCAAGACTAGTTATATCATATCAAGGAGTTCTGCTTTGATTGAGTCATTAGAGTCAAAGGGAGTCTAGGATGATCTACAACATCAACTTATGCCTCTACATGAGCCTACACACATGTACAATCATACTTACACACATGCCAAAACATGCATATACACACACATGTCAACATAATATCTACCAACATTAAAATGGAAAAAAAATCAGAGACAACATATTAAGTTTTAAAGTTGTCTTGTTTTTTTGTAAGTCAAAGACTATGTACAGAACATTCATGTGAAATTGTATTTATTTATAAACCTGTATTTCAATTCAGTTCTTCTTTGTCAGATATTACATGAAAGTTTGTCCATTGTCCCTCTGTCTTTTGTACATGTACCACTTCTGACTTACTTTTTTAAAAAATGCTTGGAAATTGTGTGCTGGCCACGTGTTATCAATGTGTCCTTTCATTCCAAGGAGATGAGCTATCCTGATTTAAACAGCCATCTTAATTGTTTCGAAACACACCCCAAATAAATGCTGGCTGAGATTGATTGTACCCTTCACCTTTGGTTTGTCATTCTATCAATCAGAAAAGCACTTATTGTTAATAAAATGCAAAGTAATTAGCAGTATTGTTTTAATGGTGGTGTTCCTTTTACTGTCTAGTGACAAGAGAGAAAATAGAATTGCCCTCAGGTCCTTTTGTGTGTTCATACATATTTATGATTTTAGAATTAACCTCAGACTCTAAAATGTTAGGAGATAATTCAGCATTTAATTTTTGTTGTTTCATTTGGAACAAATTTCTTGGTTTCCCTTAAAAAGAAAACATTTAATTGATGTGGCAGCTCACAATTAAAGGTTCAATCCATTAACGTCATGGCAGGGAACATACAGACAGACATGGTACTGGCTCCATCTTGATCACAAGGCAACAAGAAGTGGACTTAGACACTGGGTGTGGCTTGAGCACATATGAGACCTCAAATCCTATATTAACATATGCCCCCCAAAGTGGTGCATACTCCCACAAAGTCACACTTCCTAATAATGCCACTCCCTTTGAGCTTCCAGCGACCAATTATATTTAAACTACAACACAAACCTTGAGAGAGGCGAATGAAAGAAAAAAATCTTGTAGTGGCGATTAGAAGCAGGTAGAGAAGAAGGTGAGACAGGCAGAGCAGAGGAAGGAAAAAGGGACAGGTGGGGAAGGAAGGGAGGATGGGAGGGGGAAGCAATACTTTGTTCATTTCTTGTGCACATATAATTGTAAAGATTGTCATTTTGTTTGTTTTTTTAGGAAATATGCTGTATTTTTTTCTTTCTGCTCATATGTTTTTTCTATACTTAGATGCACTTATATAGTAAAGTTAATCCTTTTATTGTGATAAATATAAGGGAGAAAGAAAAGTAAAAAATGACAGTCACAGATGATAGATATAACCAGAACTTACAATATTTTTTTTGTTTTTTACTTTTTTCTGTATCTGTAAATATGTAACCAATTCAGCTCTGAATTATTCTGACATTAGGAGAAAAGAATTGAACAAGATTGTTCCAAATCTCTTTATTTTGAACTTCCTTTTTTTTCTTCCTTTTCTTTCCTCACCCTCCTCCATTTTGCTTTTTCCTTTCTTCTAATTGAGTTCTTCAGAACTGCTTGTATTTCCCTGTGTTGGAGTGCTAAATGGTAGTTTAGTCTCATTTTTGATCCTAAGAAATATGTCCTTTACCATTACTCATGATATGACTATAATACAGGAGTACCAGCATCTTTGGTAGATCAAGTCTCATTCTCTTAATTCATTGATAGTTTCTCTTTCTGGGGTCGATGTTACATTGTAGCAAATGCTTTTTCTATCTATTGAATTAATAATATAGTATCTTGGTTTAAGTTTGTTGTTAGTGTGATGAAGATGAATTGTATCAAATTTCAAGTATGTATAACCTTTTGCTTTTCTTGGATAAAACTCAACTCATCTTGATGTTTCATCTTCTCTATATATTGGAGAATTCTACCAACCAATTTTTTTTTCAGTTCTAGATGATTTTTTCATGAAAGATACTCTTCTATGATTATTTTCTTTTTCTCAATTTCCTCCTTTAATTTTCATCTTTTTCCTTTTCTGTTAGTTTTGAGTTTGGGAATTGCAAAAATGATGATGATGATTCTCCCCTCATAAATTTGGTAGGGTCTACAGATATATGATAGAATTTCCTTTTATAATCTTTAAGTGGGATCTACCAAGTGCTTCTGCTTAGCCCTGGAAGGTTCCAATAGAAGCAGATGGGCCAATAAAATGCTTTATCCTTTTTCTGTGTGCCATTCATGTTCTTTCGTCTTTCATTGCATCTTCTGCCATTGATGAACAAAAATATTTTTTAGCATATAATTTGTACTGATTTAGATGTATCTAATTGGGAAGATGATGGGAAATGTTATTCTGTAAATATGTTTCTCGTATTTGTTAATGAATAAAACACTGTTGGCCAATAGGAAAGCAAGATAGGCGGAACTAGGAGAGGAGGATTCGGGGAGAGGTAGGGAGAAGATTCAAGATGTAGGACCGAGAAGAATTCCGGGCCCTCTCTCCAGTAAGATAAGGCCACAAGGAAGTACTTAGATGGATAGAAATGGGTTAATATTTAAGACAGAGCTAGCTGATAAGAAATGCTAGTAACAGGCTAACAACTTTATATCTAATACAGCATCTCTGTGTATTATTTGGGGCTGGTGCAGCTCTGGGTCCAGGCCGGTGGGCAAAATTACTCATAACAGGAGTCAGTTTCGGTCCTCCCTATTCCATTACTTTCAAAAAACAAAAGTTCTCTATTATTTATTAATAAATATTTTTTGTTTCAAATAGGTGTTTTGGCAAATATGCAAATGTGTACATATGTGTAAAGGCAAGAGTTTGATATTGTTGCTGATTCTCAATTGCTTCCCCTCAATCCATAATTTTCAGGCAAGCAAGGGCTTTTATTGAATCAAGAACTCAATTGATGCAGCCATAATGAAAGAAGTAAGGCTCCAGGATCCTCTTGTCTCCAGTTTCCCATCAAGAAGATTAAGATCAAATGATATCGCACCTGACAATATGGATACTAGGTAAGCATACCTAGTTCTTCAAGCTTCAGTGACATTTCCTGAGTTAACTCTCAAAAACATGTTGTTTCTCTTATAGAAATTTAATCCCCCCTTTTTAAATTTAAAGTTGAAACAAACTTGTTTTATTTGTCAATGCCAGTTCCCTCTCCCTCCTCTCCTCCCCTATTGCATCCCCTTTCCACTTGTTGGTCATATCACATGGAGCAGAGTTTAGGGTCCCCCTCCATGTGTCTAGGCTGAGGGAGTATTGCTGTGTTCTCAGAGGCACCACTGTCTGCCAGGTAGTTGTCCTACTTCAATTTATTTCTATGGCCAATGTATCATAAAACAAAACAAAACAAAACAAAAAAAAAAACCCTCTAATCAATCAGCACAAGCTTCTGTTTTTGATGATCTGGTGTAGAGGCAGAATTGTATTCAACAAAGCAGATCACTTCTTGCAAGGCTCCTTAGAAATACTTCTCAAATTTTCATCACAAGCATTATGGAGCGGTTGCTCTTGCTTCCATACTTTAATAGGACCTAGAGATAGAAAGAAACATGAATACACAAGATTTCCAAAATTCAAGGTGGCAGCACTGGGCAATGTTGGATTTTCTCCAGAGGGAGAAGCTATAGGCAATCAATGGTGCAGCAGCTTCTAGGTCTGGTGATATATCTAGCACCATGGGGTCTGGTAACTGTAGAACTTGTGCCTCCACAGCCAGTTCCATGGAATTATTGGTATAGGATTTCATTGCTGGTGCCTGTGAATTATGTGTCTGTAATTCATTACTCCTTTGTGGTATCTATTCGAGGAAAAATTTATATAAGTATATACCCATTGCATGACACTAAAAAGTATGAATGATATGTTTATCATTGAAAAGAATAACATAAAGTTGTATTTTACTGAGAAAAGATTTAAAATGTTAAAATAATTTCACAATTAAGGACAATTTTCATATCTAAAATTGACAATAATTTAAATTTTAATAGCAATATATATTACATATAACATCTACATGTACATATACTGTGACAGCGTTGCTGGTCTCTAGTGTAAACACATTTTCCTGGCTTATATTGATTATATTTTATGTTGATGTTTAGGCATCTGAAATTAGGAAGACTGTTATTCTAGGTGATGCTATCCAGTATTGTCTTTTTTAGGTGTGTGGGTGTTTTGTTTGTCTCTGTTCCCTTTCTGGATCTTAGGAGAAAGTATTGGCTATGTGTTGCCTGATAGGAATTCTTCTGTGGTCTTGATCAGTGTGCTCAATAGAGTTCTAGATAAAATATGTCCCTGGGCATGAGGAGCTAACTCTTAAAAATAGGGGGTATGAGTGGGGAAGGGTTATCTAAGGAGGGCAGATATTCTAGCAGGGTCCGCTTTGTTAGTACTCTGGGATGGGGGTAGAGAGTGAGGAGAGATCATAGTCAAAGGTTTGCTGTAGGGTTTCAAATGAGAATCAGGGATTAGACTGAGGGATAAGGGAGGAGGTGAAGATCTTCAGTAAGCCTACCAGCTTCTCTGACAGTAATGACTAATATGCAATTTATTACCCTTGTGATTATATTATATATATGCATATGCATACATATATGTGTGTATGAATATGTATCTATCTTTCATCTATCCAACTATATATAGTCAATGTTATTTTGTCTTTGTTTTTAAAAAATTAGACAATTATTTTTTATTTTCTCTGGCATAGCAAGATCATCAGTCGTATATCAAAAGTATGACTCTCCCTGTTGGAAATAGTCTTCATTGAGTAAATGCAGAAGATGCAGAAGTAAGTACTGGGTAGTCCGCCAAAGTACAAATACCAGTATGAATGCAAAACATTTTTCTATGAGTTGGAATATTCCAAATTCAGGCTGCCATCAGATCTTTGGAACTCGGAGATCAGCTATGTCCATTAAATCAATGTAGGCTAAGTAAAATTATTGTAAGTTTTAACCACAGCTGAACATTGAGTACAGCAAGGTAAATTTGTCATAAAACCAGTACTTCTAACTTCAATATTAAGCAATGTTTTGAATTTCAGATGAACATGTATTCAGATATCACCCCTTTAGCCTTTTATACCTAATAGCACAAAGATAAAATTTTGTGCTGAACAAGTTGCTACTATAGCACATCATTCTATTGTATCATGTTCTATGTCAACTTTTGTTGAATCTCCTAGACTCCGTCATTGGGTTTTGATCTGTGTACCTACTCCCATTCTTTGTCCCAGTGTTTTTCTGCTTTTCATTCTTACTGAGGTCTCATACAGCATTTATTTAAAGACTCTTCCATTATGAATCCCTGAGTCACTGACATCTATCATGGGTCCTTTTGTGATCTCATTATTTACAGCTGAGTTACCTAAGTGTGAAGCATTCACATTTCTACTACAAAGGACAAACCATAAATCTGTGTTGTGTCCTTGCTCATTCTTCACATGTTCTATTCACAGCTAAAACAAGACAAAGCACCAGTTGAAAAACAAAAACAAAAACAAAATCCACCTTGTCTCATCCTTTTACTTTCTCCATCCTTTGTTATTACTAAGAACAACTTCTGGAAATTTTATTTTCTTTCCAGTCTTCATGTATCTTAACTTCTGTTGTAGGCCTTTGGTCGCCTCCAGCCATAGACTGCCTATGTTCTTGTCCATTTCCTCTACTTTCTCTTTATTCATTTTCTTTGGGATAGAATATTCTCTTAGCAGCTTTCAAGACCAACTCTACATTATTATCTGTATAGCTATTTCTCCTATGGTTTGGGCTGTAGATTTCTTCATTTCACCTAACTACTAGTCACCTTTTCCTATAGTGTGAACTAAAATTCAGACTTCTTGGTCTCAGCTGTTGCCTCTTCTTTTCCTTAGGTTATTTGTAAACTAAAAGCCTTTATATTGAACTTTATTCATAGCTTAAAACCAGTCAATCTCTAAGGGATATTCTAAAGAACTGCAGGATATGATCAATGTTTTCAAACATCACAGCCATGACTGTCCATGTTGCTTCCTGGCCTGTACGGTTGCCTCAGACATTATCATCAGGAAACCTTGACGTCCATGGTCCATGTTAAGTGCTTTAATTTTGTGTTAAGCCTGCTGCCTTGTCATCTTGTGGAAAGTGAAATTTGGCCAAGTGTCACATTCAAAGAAACTAATTTCAGTAACCCCCTATCTTAAGGTAAAAGGTAAACATCTTAGCCCAGAATACAAATTAATTAGTATGCTTATTCTTGCTTATAAATCTGCAGCCTGATTTGGGTACTTCTTCAATAAACATACATTATAATTATTTCAGAGAAATGTTCTCATTTACTGATTCATTCAGTAAACAAAGCCTGAGAGTCTAATGCCTTTCAAGTGCTTAGCATTGAGTAATATGAAGCTATAAAAACCTTAGTCGTAAGACAATCATGCTGAATGTGTCTAGATAGAAGCAAGGCCTGGCAATGTGGTTAACTTGAGTGTAGAGGGCATTTTTTCTTGGCCTTGTCAGCTTAGGTCACTTTAAAATACTCAAAATGTAGACAGAAAATGTAACAGCTATTAGCTTTTTTCAGTGAAAGGAGATGCCAGACATTGGGCGTGCAGTGCAAAGTCTCTGTGTGGTATCAGTCTGATGTGTACAAGGAAATGGATGGAGAACACCGTTTCAGGTGTGTTTAACTGAGGATTTAAGGAATGCAGTTACATTACTTAATTTTTCAGAATTATTACTGTGTCTGCCTAATGAAAAATTGATACTAGAGGGGCAAAAATCAATGCTAGAGGAGCAGTGTTATAGATAAAGACACTGTAAGACACAATAAATAATTTTACCTTCTAGCCCTGTCATAACCTGGATGAAATAACTCCTCATACCACATCTCATGTTGTGTACAATTCTCACATGATCTCAGTTCCTGACCATAATATATGCATCTGTTAGCCTCTTTAATTTGTAATTTATTTCATATTCAAGATTTTATTTTATATGATATGTCCTCTCCTTTATTGTGATGAGTGGGTTTCTTTTCATTATGTTCAGAAGAATAAGTTCTTGTATATAAATCCAAAACTAAAAAGGTGTATGAAATGAGAGCAGAGACTTTGAAATTAACATTAGTTTGTTGTCTCTGGGAGAAGTAGTGAACCAGGATAGTCACCATTTAGTATAGCAGGGAAAGGTATTAAGATGAATTGTGCATGGGCCAGCACAATGAACACAATTTAAAAAATTGTTGTGTACTATGTATAATTTATTGCCCTTCACATTTAAGTTGTTTTAGATTGCCAACTAAATTGTCACATGGTGTTACCATTCTCTTAATTAGAATTCTAAGTATTCTTATACAATACTTTTCTTTCCCTACATTTGTAACTTTCCCAATTCTAGGCTCACTCAAATCTGCAAACACTTGTTGTTTAAGTACCTTTCTTTTATAGATATGTGACCCCAAAATATATTACATTATTTGCAAATCTATTCTTATTTTTCACATTTCTATTGAAAATTTAGTTTGCTCTAAAAGTCACTTCCTTCTGAAATGTGAGAAACCATTCACTGTTCCATTATTACACATCACAATTTACATGATTTCTCAAGACTGTTTCTGAATATCTTTTTCTATATCACAATATTCTATTATTAAGTCCTCAATCTGTTGCTTTCTCTAGTTTTTGGCATACAATTAATACATTTATAGATTTTTACCTTCTTCTGGATTCAATCTGGATTCAAGGCTTAATCTTGGAAACTATGTGCTATGAAGGTATCCTGTTCTGATTTCACTTTGGAAGTACTGGAGTATACATGATTAGTGCCCACTTTCATACAAGCAAATGATATAGACATGAATCACACATGGTTTGTGTTCTCTTGCAGGTTTATTCTTGAAGGGGAAGAGAGGCTATATCATCTTTATGGTGGTCCAACAAAAACCTCTCAATAAAAGGTTATTTAGTGGTACTGTTACTTAAGGAAAATATTCTCCTATGTCCATAACCAAAACCTAAAATTCCTGAGGGGGGAAAAATTTTCACATCTTTCATGAGTGTGAGTAAAGATGTTAATGAGATAGGAAGACAAAAAGCAAAGAGAAAAATGGTTTGAAGAGGTGATATATTCTCACTAATGTTATGTTTCTCTGCTTAAATATTCAACAGTTCACTGTTTTTCTTCTGTTCTTGGTCTATTGTAGTTAATTCTCATTTGGTACATTCATAAGTGTCACCATCTTGTTCAGTGACAGTCATTAATTACTTTGTCTTATATTGATCATCTGTCATGTGTTCCAAATTTAATGTGCCTATTTTTCTAATTTTCTCTTTAACATATGCATAGCTTATTTAAATTACAATAAAATGTCTCAGACATGAAGTCTTGCCTCCATGTGTGTCTACATTTTAAAAATCTCTGCTGTGAAGGAGAAACAAAGTAAGAAATAAAAGAAAAAAAAGAAAGAGGAAATAGAGAGAGGGAACCTAACAAGTCTATTTGAACTGTTCCTAATGTAGACTCTAGTCAAACTAAAACTTTTATCACTATAATCTAATAATTACACCTTTGTGTAACCACTTAATAAATGTGCACATCCAAACAGCACTCAATCTTCTTCCTCACTAAAGAGTTATTTTATAATCTAATGTTTAACACATATCCATACTAGTCATGGAAATCATGGAGCTAGCATTCAAAGTCAAATTTAGGATACAAAATTGTAAACGGACATAAAAACTAAGGAAAGCATAATTTAGTGTAGTAAAAGACACTTTCTATGAGTGATGACACATATGTTTCGACCAGATTTGATTTGCTCTTTGCCCAAGCTAACATCTCAAGACTTACACAGCTCAGCATCATGCATTTATGCTCCATTAACAGTGCATTGACATCTGAAAGATCATTTCAGTGGCTGTTTTCTTTAAAATTTCCACAATTCAGTTATTTCATTTCTTACTATATTGATCCATTATGATGAGTTTTCTTTGTTTCTTCGGTTAGTTGGACAAAACATTGCTGTTCAATGAATTTATGGTCAGCCCTGAAAATTTCTTCAAAAGTAAAATGTATTATACAAAGAATATTGTGTTCTCAATATCATGAAGCTACAAAGCTACAAGCTACAAAGAGACTGCACAGTCATTTCAAATAATATATGAGAGATATTTTTTAGGATAACATGTTCTGTAAAAACTGTTACTTGGTG
Source organism: Phodopus roborovskii (assembly GCF_943737965.1). Classification (NCBI taxonomy): domain Eukaryota; kingdom Metazoa; phylum Chordata; class Mammalia; order Rodentia; family Cricetidae; genus Phodopus; species Phodopus roborovskii. Next base: position 11,115,560 of record NW_026126618.1, read on the forward strand.
TTAAGATAAACTTATTTAAAATAATATACTTTATTAAAAATTGTTATGTTTTTCTGATACCACTGTTGTAAAGAAACCAGAATTTTAATTAGACTATACTTGAAATTTGTTTTAATAATGCTGATAGTAATTTGATAATATCAATAACAAGTTGAAAAATTACTAAGTATTATCATTTAATAAAGTATATAATTAAGTCATAATATTTTGCAAGGACTCTGATAACATTAAGAAGCATAATATTTTGTATGGCCTCATCATCTTCAATACTTAAAAAACATGTATTAATAGTAAAATTATTCCGTCCTGTAGAGTAATGGTGAATCCTTAACATGAGGTATGTTCAAATTTAATCTTTGACAGTTACATGTATATAACATACTTCATCATAGGCAACATCATTAGCCTTCTATCACCCCCTGATACCAATGAACCTCTTCTTCTCAAGATTCCCCTCCATCTTTCATGTCATTTTATTTTTGTGAGACAGAGTTTAATTACGAGTGCACGCAGGGACAGAAATTTTAGATATATGTAAATGGATACTACCGCACTCAAATTTTTATTTATGCGTACAGTAGAAATTTATAGACAACCAATATAAGAAAAGGAGGAATAATTAATGTGGTAATATAATAAATCAGGGTTGAAGATATTGGTAAGCCCTGTGCTTCATAGAACACAGAGGTAGTTAAATGCAGAAATTTCTATAGCTAATAAGACTATGTACATGCTTGTATTTATCTGAGTTGTACCCACAAATATTTCCTCAGAATGAAAATTAAGATAGTTTGAAATGAATGGAATATCTGTGTCATTTACCACTGCTGTCACAGATATTTGGATTTTTCTCAGTATAGTTTAGTTGAACCCCAACTTTTAAAAAGTTTTATTTTTTGTTTTTTTGATAGCTGCTGGCACAGTTTGCTGAATTCATAAAGGTTTGAACCATAGATATAAAAATCAAACTTCATAAGTGGTATTTGTTTGTTTCTCAAAGCAAGTGTTTATGAGCCCATCTTAATATAAATGCATTATGAAAATCATTAATCATGTAAGGGATAAGCCTCCCATGTTGAATTATTACAAGCAAATATTGTAGATAGCTCACCCTGAAAGAGGAGGGTGTGCCACCTGTCTTGCAGTACTGGCTGTGTGCAGTAACTTCCTCCCACAGACCAGACTTTTGTGTCCTCCCATCAGACACAAATGACTTTTCTGTTAGTAAACCTGTCAAACATGTTTTCAGCCATGTGATCAACGTCAATATCTAAGTGCTACAAAACTAGTTGCTAGTATAAACCCTTGATGGAATTTGATGAAAGTGAATCAGATTTCTGTGTTATTTCCTTTAGTCTATGTATGATAAATAAAGCTTAAAGAATACACTACTGAGGAATTTTGAACATTGTACTTGGCTTGATACTTCTGAAAAGACTGTAAGATGATCAAAAGCCAGGAGAACTGGAGAAATTGAGGTAGTCTAGAAGATTTTTAGAAAACAAGCATGATAAATATATCAAAGAGCATACATGTGACCTAGAAACAGAAAAGGAGGGTCATTAGGTAAAACGAAATCTGATAAAATGTAATCTATGTATTACATATAATTACATAATGTATGTTATTATACTTTAAATAAAGTCTTCCACATGTACTGGAAATGCTTCTTCCAAGAGCCATAAATATCGAACTAAAACCCCAGTACCAGACATGAAAACGCCATTTTTGTCAAAGTTGTTCCAGAGACTCCCAAAATATTGTATGCTATCATTATTGCTCTTGCTTATGCACCAGAGGTGGATGGTAATGAACCTGAGAGTGAGCCGTGGGATATGTGGGAGATACTGGAAAGAAGTAGAAACAATTTAATATCAAAACTATAAAAATTGTAACATAATTACAAAATGTAATTTGTGCATATAAGATATAAATAACCAGAGTCCACATATATCAAGGCTTCATTTTACCCAATATTCTACTTTTCTGAACCCCTTTAGTCTTGGATGTTCATTACTGGTGTATGATAATGCCTCACCAGTTGCAATCTACTCTAATACAGAATGTGCCATTCCCAATGTGGATCCATGCATAGGCATAAATTCATAAAATCATCCAAATTTCCAAACTCTCATCATAAATATAATCATTATATCTCTATGTTGGGAAATTACATGATACACCTTTCACCTTATTTATGATTTAATCTTTAAAATATTGATTAAGCTCTTTGGAAACTGGAGAGTTTTTTCTCTGCTCATTCAGTTTTCACCAAAATAGATTTTTTTTTTTAAATTGGAAAACATTTATCCTGAATCATCTTTTAATACTTTGAAAATGATTTTCAGAATAAGAATACATATTGAAATCATTTCTCTTCCTTCCTAGGCTGGTTCCTGCTCCCCCTCCCAACTGACATATTTCTCTCATTACACAGGCTTCTTCCTAATTTATTGAAACATTTATGCACTTTCTGAACTTTATTTTGCATTGCTTAGTCTATGATTGCTTGTTATGAACTAAGGTGGAAGGGTACCCAGTTGGCCCATAGATTAAATTTGTAGATATGAATAGCCACCTGATAAGTACATTTGTCAAGAGAAATATTAGGCCTTCTTTTAGGATAATTATTCAATGCATATTAGCTATTCATTTTTTAATAGAAAAACTAGTGTTTTAGTTAGGGTTCTGTTGCAGTGATAAAACTCTGTACACAAATGCAACTTGTGGAAAACAGTTTATTTGGATTACTCAGTTTTAATCACAGTCCACTTAAGAAAGCCAAGGCAATAACTGACATTGGGCAGGAACATGGAGGCAGGACCTGTTGCAGATACCATGGAAGAGTGCTTATTGCTGGCTTACTCCTCATAGCTTGCTCATCTGATGGGAGATGTCATTCTGTAAATATGTTTCTCTTATTGGTTAATGAATAAAGTGATGTTGACCAATAGGAATGAAAGATAGGCGGGACTAGGAGATAAGGAGAAGAGAGTAAGTAGGAAGTCCAAAAAGGTGTACTGAGAGAAGAACACCAGCCTCACTCTCCGAGAGAAACAGAAAATTGCGCGGCTCCTTTAAGGGAAGTTTTCTGACTCAGCATAAGTGGCAAAACTGGTAAGGCTTTTAAAGAGATCTACTAACAACTGAATGGTGTGTAGGAGAGCTGGCAATGGCAGTAACCATATCTCCAAAATGGCAACATGCTGCTGGATGGCAGTGTAGACCAAGGCAGTGAGCACAGCTCTCAGTGATGGCAGTAAAAGTACCCGCCGCCATCTTGGATAGACCACAGTTAATTCAGCTATGGCTTTCATTTTAGCAATGTTGTTGTAGATGCCAGCCTCTCTCTGTCTCTGGTAAGATAAGACCACGTGGAAGCACTTAGATTAATAGAAATGGGTTAATCATTAAGACAGAGACAGCCAATAAGAATCATTAGAAACAGGCTAACAGCATTTATCAAATACAGAGTCTCTGTGTGTTATTGTTATTTGGGGCTGGTGCAGTGGTGAGACCGGGCTGGCGGGAAAAAACTACTCATAACACTCATCCTGCTTTCTTATAACACCAAGAACTTCCAGCCTAGGGTCACACCACCCCCAATAGGCTGGATCCCCACTCATCTATTATTAATTAAGAAAAATGCCTTCCACGCTTTTCTATATCCCAACCTTATGCAATCAATTTCTCAGCTGTGGTTTCCTCCTCTCAGCTGACTTCAGTTTGTGTCAAGTTGACATAAAAGTAGCCAGCACAACCTATGCCTATACCTTTTAGCACATTGGAGTCAATTTCATTTTTTCCCTTTCTAATTATCTTATTATTTGTGCACACTAATATTTTAAAAGCAACACAAGCTAGCATATAGCCGGAAATAAAATGTGTTATATATTGTAAGAAAATAAATGGGGTTGGATTGATGTGGAAAAAAAATACCAAAAACATAAACAAAGAATTAATGAAAACAACGTAATACGTTGTTACGCACTGTGCCATAATCTCTACACACTCTTGTTTGAGTAGCAGTGGCTGCTATGCTCCAGCCCTTCATAACAGCCTAAAGAAATATCACTATTGGTATTTGATTCTGATTCTTGGAGTTTATATATGCATGTGTGTCCTCTTTTGTTTAATTAATATGAGACAGCCTTAAGAATGAGTTTTATAATATTTCAAATTTAGTCTTTTTTATTATACACTTTCAGAATAGTGTGTCTCTTCCCTTTGAGAATCACTTAATAAGCTCACATTTAAATTACATCATGTGATAAGTTAATATCCATCTTGCACAAAGCTATGAAGACATTTTGAAGGCTTGAATTGTATCCTGTTTTACATACCACATCCCTGCTTGAGTCTCAATACTACCTGGCATTCCTAATTAACTATGCAATGAATATAAAGTGATTCACTAGACAAAACTGAATTATGGGAAGGTAATACTTTAGTAGTTTTTTTTTTTTCTGAATTCCTTCAATTGCTTCCTGAAAAAGAAATAATGGAAAAATCTCTCTCACTGACTTGTACATACATGTGTACAAAACTCAGTATCAAGCTTTATAACATATATTTAAAGATAGTTCTTTATGTTGAATATCATAATCAACACTTAGATGTCTTCTTAAGATTTCTTTCCAAAGATAAATACTGGTTCCACTGTGAGAGATCCCATAGACTGCCCAGGCCTCCTTACTGGCACCCACATTCAGAGGGTTTGGTTCAATCCAGTGCTGGTTCCCCAGCTTATCCCTAGTGTACAAATAGACTTCAGCAGCCCATTCCCTGTGGGAGGGATACTATTTCAGCCCAGATACACAGAGGAGGGCCTATGCCCTCCCCAAAATGATGTGATAGACTTTTATGATGCTCATGGAAACCCTCACCATCCTTGGGGAGCAGGTGGGGGTTGGGTTGGGGTATGGTAGGAGGCATGGGAGGCTGAGAAGGAGAGGGGGAATGGGGAGGGAGGCATTGATATGTAAAATGATTGTTTCTAAATCAAAACAGAGATTTCTTTCCAGAGTAAAGCAGTGTAGTCACAAATGTCAGGATAGCTCCTCTATTTATTGCTAGGTTATTAATTTTAAGTGAGAGCCATAAAATCCTATTCCTTTCTCACTATATGTGATTAAAATTTTAAACATAATTTTGGGTATGGGCACATAAACATAGGAAAAAACAATTTAATACATTCTCAAGATTTGCATTATATTATGTATTGCATTTCCTCATTACTATAATGGCTTTTTATAAAGATCATCCATATGCATATCAATAAACAACTTTGAAATCTTTTAATAAAAACCTCTCTCAGCTCTTTGGAATAACATTAGCAGGTTTAGTTTTGGGAGATGTGATTGTAATTAAGTTTACTGTGAGTCAAAAGCAGTTCAAAGAGATTAATTTTAAGCATTGAGAACCCCAAGACACTTCATAAAATGGCATACATCCAGGAGTTAATCTAATCATTTGATGACAATTCTAGTATTGAAGATTATTTCCCCTTAATTGTTTTCACTTTACCTCTTTGGGAATTCTTTTGCTTGAAACAAAGACAGAAGGTCTTTTATTATGGGATGAGGGAAGCTACACTTCAGAGAGAATTAACTGACAGACTGTATATTCTTAGTTAAATAACTATTGGGGGTAATTTTTCAGTTATTTGTTTACAATTTTTTAGAGAATTATTTAAATAAATCTAATTTAAGTGCTTTCCATATCAGTTGATTTGTGATAGCATTTGTATTATGGAAATCAAGATCATTGAATTAAAATTATAAAAAAATCTGGGATATTGATGCATCTTTGATGTTCAGTCTGTGCTTATTGTTATTCAAGCTATGTCTCATGCATCTCTTGAGAACATGCTATAGGCTCATTGGTCAGGGAAGAGGGCCACAGGAGGCTGAGTTAAAGCAGTTACACAATTTCATGTAGAAGTAGTCTATATTAACTCAACTTGTCTTCTGATGCTTGTAGCACATCACAAAGCAACATCCTACTTCACAGTTTGAAAGGGACCATTTTCCCCTTTGCTTGGAAATTATGCCATACCTTCTTGAAGCACACATAATGAAATTAATTTTCTATCTCATCTTTCTACTTTAGTTGCTTAGGGATACGGACTTTTGGAGTAATTGCCTTGATCTACTTTCTAATCACAAGATTGATAAATGATCCTGAAATGAGTATATTATCAGTTATTTATCATCGGCATATGGAACAATTAAACAACAATTAGTTACATGTGGTTTATTTATTTTTAATTTCCAGGCAGTTTATCCCTAATATCTATTGTCATCCCCTTAGAGCTATCCCAGTAACCATAAAATAGAGTTGTGAGGTACATTGTGTGGACCCTATGGGTTCTGGAAGAAAGTCATTCATGAAGGATGCTTTGGTTATCCCAGCTCTAGTGTCAAGAGGCCTCATGTGTTCACTCAGCTGATAATTAAATTCCACTCTATGTTTTAATCTTACATGCCAGTTAAAGGATTTAATTAAAAATAAGAATAGATGTTTTGTTAATTATGAGAGTTGTTTTTACTGTAATAGACAGCAAAGTGGAAAGAGAAACAGGAGACACTTTTGAGACTGGTCTATCTGGCCTTGGATGATAATTATTCTACTAATTGGACACGTGATATGGAGAAAGATGTTAACTTCTGTAACTCACAGTGTATCTCATGTTTAAGTGGAGATTGCAGTACCTAGAACAAAATGACCTGTGGAGAGGATGTAATGAGGGATAATTGCAAGACAATTAGCATATAGACATTATTCATCTTATTCAATATTTAATGTGTGCTACCAAGTGTCAGATGTTATTTTAAATAAATCTGAAAATAAATTAAAATCAGATTTTTAATTCTACTATTTATCTTTCGACAAATAAAGTTTGTAGAACAGTAGGTGGAATTGAATTATGAGATTAGAGTGTAATTAAACAGACACAGTAAATTACCAGAGACTTCATAGCGAAGTGGATTCTACCTACATATTTAAGTCCTAACAACCAAATTCTACAATGGTAAATAGAATTCTCATCTCTCTTTCCTCTCTTTTTCCTCTCCCTTTACCAACTATACTTATAGTTAGAATTCAAATTCATTAACAACATAATAAAAGAGGGGAAATATGAATTTTGTTATTTTTGTCTTATGAGACTAGTCTTTACCTGTTTACCTTAGACTAACAGCTACAGTACTAACCCAGCTCACCCACACACTTTTGGAAATGTCCATCTCCTTCAGTCTCCTTGATCTTGATCTTGCACATTTCCTTTGGGGCATTGGGCACTTCATGTTTTCTGACCTGGGAGGAAGGCTTTTTCTATTGGGTGTGGATTGGAAGGAAGCTCCAAAATAAACCGCTGAAATACTACAGGAAACTAAAACTATTTCTTGTTGCAAAGAAGGCAACTAGATGCACATGGTTTGTGTACTGTTCCCAAAAGAGAGATTTTTGTAAAAACAGAATACTGATATACTATAGGATTATATATGTATATACATTATATACACATATATAATACATATGTATATAATTAAAAAGTCAAGCAAATTCTGAGTTTAATGTTGAGAGAATATTGTCTTTGCAAGCTAACTAGGGAGCTTTTAACTTTTATAAGCATCTTTCATTATGAAATTAATTATTTAAATAATTACAACAATGTAAATGAACCATCATCTCAAAATAGAACACAATTTGCATCCTGCTAGTACCTAAGGGGTCTTTTCCATTGTTTAGTGTAGCTGTGTCTCTGCTCCAATTCACCAATTTGTGCTCCCTGCCTTATAGATTAAACGCTACCCAGGAGCTGTAATGTTCTAACTACAGCTGTTTCCTTCCTTTTCTTCTCATGTGCCAGGTTAGTATTTTACCAACAGCTGACAAGGTTTTGAAGGGAGGCAGGAGGTGAGAACAGCATGTCTGCAGGGTAAT